>NC_058106.1:35866051-36056051 GCF_914725855.1 Thunnus albacares
CACTCTAAAACAACCAAGAAGGAAGCCAGCGGGCAGGAGGAAGAGTCCAAGGCTGAGATCGTTAAAGAGAATAAAGTAGAAAAGAAAGAAGAGAAGAAAGTCAAAAGCGAAAGTCTAAAAGCGACCAAACAACAGAAAAACAGCGAGGTGGCCCCTGTGGGAGTGAAGACAGAGAAAAAGAAAATATCCAAGGACAAAACCACCAAGCAGGAGAAAGCCTCCAAGATGGATGAAAAGAAAGACAAAGAGAAGAAAGAAATCAAGAAAGAGAAACGTGAAGTAAAGAAAGATGAAAACATAAGAAAGGAAGAGAAAAAAGAAAGTAAAGCCAAGGAGGATAAAAAGAAGGACCCGAGTAAACCGGAGCTGAGAAAAATCACTAAACCTGACCTGAAGCCGCTGACCCCTGAAGTGAGAAAAACTCTGCACAAGGCCAAGACTCAGGCAAAGCCCAAGACAGACAAAAATAAAGCAGTTAAAGAAGAAGCAAATGAGAAAAAGCCAGTCCCGAAGAACATCCCTGAAGAGGTCGCGGCAGCGGCTCTGGCAGACAGGTCCATCGTGTCCTCCCCCGAGGACCTCACCGAGGACTTTGAGGCTCTGAAGCAAGAAGAACTGTCCAAACTTATTAGTGAGCCAATACAGAATGATGTGATATCTGGGCGTTCAATGTACACAGATACTAAAGTTTCTTCCATAATTTTCCCTGATGAAAAAATTATACCCCCAACCACTGAGATAAAACCCGCTTCACCCATATCTCCTGTCAAACAAGAAGATAACGATGGCAAGGGTGCAGCCACTGAAAAGAAGGATGCAAGTGATGGCTTTGACAAGAAATATGAAGAGGAGAAAATGGAGAAATATGACAAATATCCTGTAAAGGACGACATAAAAGACAGATCAAAGAAGAGTGACAGCTCAGAGGAGGAGGGGGATGTGATTGAAAAAGCCGAGTTCGAAGGAACAGAAGACGACGAGGTTCTGAAGTACAAAACAGACGAGACAAAGAAAGACAAAACTGGAAAGGAGTGGGACACCAAGCCAACTGAGCAAAAACCAACCGCAGCCCTGTCTGGACAAGCCGCAGCTTCGGCCTCTGAGCAGTTCTCCTTCATCCAAGATGAGACCATCCCCGGATACTCCGAGACTGAACAGACCCTCTCTGATGAGGAGATCCACGAGGAAACAGAAGACAGGATCCCACAGCTACGATATGATGTGGGCTCCTATGACGTCTCCGTCCCCGATGTCCCCGGTACCTTTGACTCCATGCAGGGTATAAAAGAGATGAAGAGCTCCGTCGTGTCTGATGTCGCGGATGTCAAACCGAAAGCCTTCATGGGAGCTCAGGAGCCTGAACTTGCACCGTACCCTGCCATCATCGCTGCTCCTCTTGCGGAGGAGGAGCACATCTCCTCAGCAACATCCATCACAGAATACGACAAACTGTCCTCCTTCGCCACATCTGTAGCCGAGGACCAGTCCATAACCTCGGTGACGGCACCTCAGACCGAGGAAGTCGGGAGGAACTCTCTCATGCTCGACACCATCAACAGTATCCCCTTGCGTGCAGAGGCCGCCCATGGGAAGGACTATCTCCACTCAGCAGGAACCATCTCACCCACCTCCTCTCTGGAGGACGACAAATGCTTTAAGTCTCCGTCCTCTGATGAGTACCAGCCCCACATTCCCGAGATGGAGGGCGACGCAAAGATCACGGCGGTCCACGAAGAAGAAGACGACGAGGAAGACGAGGACGAGGACCAGACTCCGAATGTTGACATCCCTCTGGGGAAACTTCAAGAGGGCTACGAACACGCAACCTCCATGATGCTCCAGGAGAAAGAGAAATCCCCCTCTGCCGCCATTTCTCCTTCTCCCTTCTCTACCACGCAGTTTTCTCCCACGCAGGCTGTCAAAGAGAACCAGGCTCTCTTTAGCACAGAGGGATTTAAGACTGGTGCTGAGATAAAGACTGTTTCACCCCCTCCATCTTTCTCCCCCGGGTTAGAGTCCCACTCCAGGCAGGAGAGTGAGGAAAGATGTCTAAGTCCAGATGATAGCACGATGAGACTGGCCTCGCCCACACAGTCGGTGCCTACCAGCAGCGGCTACTCTCCAACAGAAGACAAACCCTTTAAGTCAGAAGATAAAGACGAGGCAGTGAAAGCCGACACCCAGAAAACAGAAAAATCAGTCACTGTGTCTGACAACACCTCTTTCATTGGTCAGCCAGGCGATAAGACAGCATTTGAAGCTTCTGAAGAATCCGATGAAGAAGATGAGGATGAAGCTGATTTTTTCGCCAAAAAGGATCTACAGCCTACCGTTAAGGCTAAGCTTATGGAGGCAAAAGAAGGTTGTTTCCTGGATGATGACTCCTCCTTTGTGGCCAAATCTGCAAAGATAGAAACAGAAGTCAAGACCTCAGACAAGACACAGGTGTCCTTCAGCACAGATGAGAAACCAAAGGTTCAAGTGATGTACTCGGATGAAGACGAAGATGAAGATGAAGACGAGGTTGACGATGTTAAAGATTATTTCCCGGGTGAGGTAGGGTCTAAATCGTTATCAACAGATCAAAGCAAAGCAGACATAGAAAAGGACAGCACGGAGAAAACAGATGTCGCTTCTAAAGAGTCTGAGAAAAGTGTTCATTTCGATCTCTATAATTTCCCAGAGAAGGAGAGCAAAGAAAAGGCCTTATACATAAGACAAGACACGCCTTATGTGCACGGCAAAACATTCTCATACGGCGACTTTTATGACAGCAAAACAAGCTCAGTGGACTCTGATTTATATCGTCACGAGTCCTTAGATAAGACGGAGAAGGACGTAGCAAAGGGTGAAGTGGATTCGCAGAAACAGAAGTCCCCATCACCGGTTCAAGATGCGGACAAGATGTCAGAGAAGGATGGATTTACCACCTCTTATGGAAAAGAGTCCTCCATCCCATCATGGATGGACTCCAAGAGCACTCCTGCTATTCCTCCATTTGAAAAAGAGGTCAAAGAAAAGGAGACGTTTGAATACAGCGCAGGTAGCCGATTCCCGTCAGTGGCTGATAGACCTGAAGCCTCATCCACTTCCTTATCTGCAGAAAAAGACTCCTTCTCCTTTAAAAGCCAGACTGACAGCGCTAAGCCCCCGACATACTCCTCAATGACAGCATTTGATGCCGACAAAGCCGCTGCCGCAGGCTACAGCGAGAAAGGAGCCTGTTTGGAGGTTGATATGCGAAAACTAACAGCGAGGGATGAGGAAGATTATGATGATGACGAAGTCGTTGATGAGGATGATGAGGAGGAATACGAAGAGGAGGAGGAGGAGGAGGAGGAGGAGGAGGATGAAAGCACTGTTGATTCCGGTATGGAGAAAGGTGCCAAAGAGAAGTCTGAGAAGGAAGTAAAAAGTCCAATCAGTGAAATGTTCGGCTCAAACAGGCCTGAGTTTATGATTTCCATGGCTGGATACGGTTATAACAGTCAGGGGAAGCCGAGCGTGAAAGAAAGCGTCTCTAGCTCTCTCACAAAAGCTGAAGACAAAGATGCTAAGATTGACTCCTCATCCCTCAGTGGAAAGCCAATGGATTTAGGAGCTACGGGTTTCTCCGGCTACTCGTCCGGGTTTGAATACTCGTACGGAGGTGGAGAGAAAGGCTCGTTCTTATCCAGTCAGACCGCAGACAAAGCTAAAGGGGATTTCACTTTGAAATCAACAGAGGACAGTTTCTACCAGACTGACAGAGCTGATCCTGATTTTGAGAAACAGAAGACACCAGACCTTCTGAGCAAGAAGTCACTGGACACAAGCTTCCAGTATACGACCACGGCTGCCCCCGGATACTCCTCCTCTTCGGCCTACAGCTACTCCTCCTCCACCTCGGGCTCCCTCTCCACCAGCCGTCAGTTCGGAGAGGAGCTGGAGACGCCTGCCTCTGCCGAACCTCCCTTTGAATACTCCTCCTTTAAAGAGGAACACTCACTGGTTATGGATTCTCCATTCTCCAGCTCAGCTGGTGCCAAAGACGACTATCTGGAAGTGTCTGAGAAACAAATCACCACGACAACCACGGCTGAGTCTACCTCCAGTTTAGCCCGCTTCTCACCTCTCAGCCCGTTCGAGGAGGTTAAATCCTTCCCTTCACTATCATCCGCTGCCTTTGCTGAGGAGAAGAAGGAGCATACCACTTCATTAGGTGGACTTATGGACAAAGGCCCTCAATCAGATTGCTTCTATAAGCCTGAGTGGTCTGAAGGGTCCAAGCTGGACTCAGCTGGTGGGTTTGGGGCCTCAGCAGGACTGTTCTCTCAACCCGCTAAACTCACCAAGGATAAAGAGGCAGCCAGCGCCGCTCTGTTCGGTGTCACTTCTTCACCACGCCCAGACATAGAAGGCAAACATTACTTTGAGGAGACCGACAGCAGCGAAGAAGAGGATGAGGAGGTTTACATGCGTGAGATGACTCGGAGGTCGCCCTCTAGTGGTCTGGCTGGAAGCCTTTCATTTTCTGACAAACCTGCTGCTCCTGCTGCCAGTGAAAAGACAGGCGGTGCACTCCCTGATGTTCTCGGCTCCTACATGTCCTCACCTCTCCAGGCCAGCAAGCCAGACACAGCCAACGGCCCCACGGAGGTCAGCACAAGCTCCACCCTCCTCGCTGGAGCAGCAGCAGCCAGCGGTGCAGCTTCAGGCCTCCCCAAGGTGGAGCCCAAAGAGGCAGCAGGAGGATACAGGAGCACTTATGAGTGGGAGATACCAAAGCCACAGATAGGAATGATGCCCGGAGACTCTCCTCCCCATTATCGTCACGATGATGAGTTTGAAGAGGAGTGTGAGATGGAGCCAGAGCACCCGGCCCGCCCTCTTTCACTCTCTTCAACCGATAAGCCTTTCCGCTCGCCATTCTACGCTGAAGAGTGCAGCCGAGGAGGGCATGACGACGACGACGACGACGATGACAGCGATCAGGATCTCGTCGGTGATGTACCCATGGGAGCCACCTCCTCTTACGCCAGCCGCACCTCTCCGGGATATTCCTCCTCTGAGTTCAAACAGCGCAAAGAAGACCTCTCACCTTCCTTCATCAACCCCAGCATGCGGCAGCTATGCAGCGACGACGACGACGAAGAGGACGGACAGAGAAGCGACCAATCGCAGGAGGGAGATGAGCACGACTTGTCAGTGAAGAGAAGGGCTCACAAACAGCCCCACCATCACCAGTCTCACAGCAGCTCTCTGCACCAAGCCGGCGGCATGTCGGCAGGGCTGGGTCTGGCCACGGAGGACACACCGCCCACCTCCGTCAGCGAGTCTCTCGCCTCTCAGTCAGACTCTGATGTGCCTCCAGGAACCGAGGAATACCCCTCTGTCACCGGTGAAGGCAACATGGACTCAGATGAGGATGCAGACTACATGCCTGTTGATAAATTATCTGCCACAGGAGGAGGCAGCCATCACTCTACTACTAGGAGGAGCCACGACCCTCCTCCCGCACCCCTCATGGACCCCTACCCTCACCCTCCACGCCCAGATGTTTGCATGGTGGATCCTGACTCTTTGGATAACAGCTCGGTTAAGAAAGAGACAAAAACCAAAGGCCTGAAGAAGACCTCCGGGAAAACCAAATCATCTTCCCCAGCCAGGCGCAAGAGGTCCCCCATGCCCGTCAAACAGACGCCGTCTCCTCGCAGCGCCTCGATGAAGAAGAAGGACGCGGACAAGAGCTCACGTATGTCTCGTCTGTCAGATGGACAAGGCTCCAAAGACGATGACCTCTCCAGGTCGAGCTACAACCCTGGCAAGGGGCTGACCAACGGTGTCAAGAGCAGTTCAAGTGAGCAGAATTAACTAAAAACATAATCATGAAAGCTTTTAAATGACATTTAATGCAACACAGGATGTTTTGTAAGATATTTTTGCATATGACAGTGACAGTTTGCTTTCGTTCTCCCGCTCAGGTTCTCAGAAGTCCGGCTCTGCGGCTGCTCCTGGCCTTCCCATTTATGTGGACTTGGCCTACATTCCCAACCACTGCAGTGCCAAGAACGTGGACCAAGAGTTTTTCAAACGCGTCCGCTCTGCGTACTACGTGGTGAGCGGGAACGACGGAGCGAGCGGTGAACCGAGCCGAGGAGTCCTTGACGCGCTGTTGGATGGCAAAGCTCAGTGGGGATCAAACCTTCAGGTGACATTTCTCTATTTAGTTTTGCACAAAGGCTAACCTGTATTCTAAAATGATCTTTCTTATTCATGATGAGTCTCAGGATTTTAAATTGCCTGGCCTAATTTGGCAAAAATTTTGTCTGTGGTGTGTAAATCACACTGACTGATGTTTACAACTTTGATTGTAGTGTTTGGTCATGTAGGTCAACATAAACTCTCACACAAAAGTAGTGAACTCTCTACAGCATTAAAATTAAACATGTTCGTGGCTTTTATTTTCTAGCACTTGCTATTAGAAATTGAAAAATTACAGCTCCTAACATAATTTGGTTTCCTTCATATTCATAAAATTCACCAACACTCTCTTCTAAAATGGATTTTTCCAACTTTTTAGCTGCAATCTCTGCTGTTTAGAAATGTCTCCTCCATTCAGTCCTCTCTGTCCTGCTGTTATAACAGACATAGCTGCAGACCATCAACAGAAATATTGCATAAACAACAGTATTGGATTGTGTTACAAAATAAGACGACCCTAATCTAAATATAAGGTACGAACAACATGACGTACTGTTGAGAAAGACTGTATTTTTGTTATTTGCCTTATTATAAATGAGGTTTTCTTACTTCTGCAGCAGAAACTGGAAGTTCTAGTTTCATTTCAGCTCAACATGCAGTATAATCTTTAAAATAATCATAACTCCTAATCCACACTTTGTTAGATTTCACTAAACTAAAGAGATATTTGTGCGTTATAATGACATCAACAGCTGGATATGAACCTGAGCTTTGCTGTACTTCCATGAGAGAGAGATGGACTCCTATGTGGAGAGAAATATTATACCGAATCTGAAATCCTCCCCTTGACAGCAAAGCAAAAAACTATGTGGGCGAAGTCTGATATTTGTTATTTCCCAGAGGATGGAGGTGGGCGTGAATGAGTGAACGCTTTTACTTTCATATGAAGGCTTAAAATTAAAAAATGCTTTAGATTAGCTCTGGTTTATTTGTACTACAAAAGAGTGTAAATGTTCATTTTAACAAAATCTGACATTCACAGTTGTGTGGAAATTTAGGTTCCCTTTTCTATTTTGTTGTCACCCTCATCAGCTGTGACACATCCACATCTCTTGTCTCCCCCCCCCATCAGGTGACGCTGATCCCCACCCACGACACGGAGGTGACCCGTGAGTGGTACCAGCAGACGCACGAGAAGCAGCAGGAGCTCAACATCATGGTCCTGGCCTCCAGCAGCACCGTCGTCATGCAGGACGAGTCTTTCCCTGCCTGCAAGATCGAGTTTTAAGACCTCCTTTCCTCGTTTCCTCCTCTCTCTCTCTCTCTCTCTCTCCTCCTCTGGCCTCCCCCCGGTGTAGACCTGTTTTTAATTGCTCTTCTCGATAGCCTGATTATGCAAATCTGTCTCAGCTCGTGTTGAAGTCGTATGAAAAGAAGCAGAGACAGATCTGGATAACTGTCTATTTTTTTTTTTCTAGATTTTTATTCATTTATAAGCTTGTCGTGGCTATCACCATTTATATTGCAAGTTTCTGACAGCTATGTCCTCCACTACATTATTAATACTCAGTCCTGTGAAAGGGACAGTTTTCTTTCTGTTTTTTAACTTTTTTTTTTTCCAAACCTTGTGAGACATTAACTTCTCTATTGATTGGCTGAGACAACATGCCCGTTGTATTGTTAAAAAAAAACATTTAAATGCTGATGCTTGGTCGCTCGTCTTCTAATTGGCTTAAATCAAAGCACAAGTTCACGCACCTTAAAGCCAGCAACAAACAACTACATTGTTTCTCTCCACCGGATCCCAAACATCAAGCCTCTCACAACATTTAACTGATAGAAAATCATTAGTCCTGATCAGTTTTACTTTACTTTCCCTTTCCGTCTCTCTTCTACGACAATGACCCGGTGTTGAACTTTGTGCCTCCTACTGACATAGTGAGATAGAAAAACGTTCAAGCGGATCCCAGCGGTCCTTTTCAAGATGTCTTTTGAGAATATATTTACCGTAGCATCATAGAAGACCATATTCAAAACTCTGTATTGTAGTGAATTATGATATTTCTACGGTTATCTCAAAGTGAAACTCAACTTCGTTACAGTAAGAATTTCTCAGTGGCTGTTATTTCCTACAGTGAATTTGACGGTTAAGTTCTACTATAATTGTTTTCTGTAGTCTTTGATGTATTTTTCAGTGTTTCCGGTTAACATATCGTTGCAGAGAATCATGAGGAGAACTGCAGGCAGAGGCGATGATGCCGCTTAAAAAACAAAACAAAACAAAACAACAAAAAAAAAATGGAATCGTCATCCGATCTTTGGATTCTACCTGTTTATATCTTTACATACGGAACAGCACTTTGTGTTCAGAGCTCGTTAGAAGGACAAACCTTGCATCAGTTGCTGTGTCAATATGATCTTTATACAAAAAAAAAAGCTGTGTTAAAGAACGAAGAATGTATTCCGCTATAACAAATAATATAGGAACATGTGGCTGCGCGAGGAGAGATTGTGTTTGCTTGGTGAACAAAAGATGTGGGGCTGGTTCGACTGGTGGTTAGAGGTTAGACTGTCACCCACATGTGCCTTTCTGTCCCGCTGTGCTGGAAGGGAAGTGAAATTGTGAAAATTCGTCCTTAGAGGTTTTTAGAGGTATGCCGGCGTGCGGTGCATCCACGGCTCTGTGGCGGAGGCTTTTTCGGCGAGCTGGTCTCCTCTGTGGTTGTGAGTTTTTCTGTCGGTGAGGTCAGCGCACAAAAAAAAAAAAAAGCAAAGGTTGGAGTTGTACATATTTGAGCATAAAAACGGCACTTTTCAAAGCACCAATTCAGTATTTCAGTCTTTTTTTTTTTTTTTTTCCTGGAGCTGCCACTCGAAGAAGCACAAACAGCAACCAGTGTGCAAAACTGTGGTTTTTGCTGTTTTTCAAATTTAGCAATTCACTATTTGCACTTGAATCTCGTGCTATTTTTTTTCTCATCATGGTCTTTAGTTTGCAAACTAGTTTAAAGCCACAATCACCTCAACTTCTTGCATTTTTAAATCGCTTCATTTAACTGGTTATTTCCAGTATCAGTTTTCTTTCTGATATTTAAGTGGATGTGTTTAAGTAACACTTTATTAACTTAATATTATGTGTAGATGTGTTTTAATTTGATATTGATGATTTTATATTTTGATAAGTTTTAAGTAATTTGATAGATTTTAACCAGGAACAAAACCAACTATCTTAACAAAATTAGCGGACCAACAAGCCTCACCAGGGTTGCTATTTTATGATCTACAATAAAAAAAAAATCCAGATATTTCTCTGTATATTATTTTATTTCCTCGACTCATCTAATGATGCATGTATGACAGATGCATGCACATAAAGGCGATGGCTCTTTAAAATAAAAAAAGAAAAGAAAAAGGCGTAGGGCTGCAGGGAGCGGAGCCCAGCGGCTCCAGATGATTTGAATGTGAAGATGCAGATTACCTTTACCTTCTCCATGGAGGACTCTGATCTCCTGGTTGCCTTGGTTACCGTGCATCATATGGTACATCTGACTCATCGGTCACGCTGTCCTTACTGTTTGCCTGCGATACACCACAACTCAGTGCAGGGCAGTTTTAACTAAACTTAAATGTGCGGGTTATAAAAAAACACGACCATTCCTCTCTTTCTTTGGACGACAGGATACAGTTTTAAAACATTTCTGTCTGCAGATGTTGTCAAAAATGATAAACAAGTAACGTTGTCTGCCACATTGAGGCGATATTGATGTTGAGTTGAAGTTCCTAATTCCTGCCTAATTAAAAAAAAAAAGATCCATTAATGGCTTCTTCGATGAAACAGGGTTAACCTTTATGCCGGTGTTTTTTCGCTGTTAACCTACTGTGCTGCCCGTGTGGGCTCGTTAACAAGTTAATGACAATGTAATCTGCATTACTATTACATACTGCATCACTATAAAGGCTAATAATTAAAATAGCAACACTACTCACATATGAGCAGATCACTCAAAACCCAGACTGCCAGACATGAGAGACTCGGTTCACTCGTGTCAGTACATTTTTATCTATAGAAGATTTCCTATTATTCACACTTTTTCCAGGTAAAGCGTAATAAACACACACACACACACACACACTCACACATAACTGCTACATTTTCGTATTGTGCAAAAAAAAAAATTAAAAAAAAAATCTGGTGTTCAGACTCGTCTGAATCCTGCCGTGAAACAAATCATCATAAAGACTGTTGGTTTCCAGTGAGCCCTGCTTGTACGTGCATGTGTACCTTTTGAGTTCCCTTGTATTGTAATAGCTGAAGAAAAACTGACTTAACATAGAAGTGCTATTTTAAAAGATGTATATTTAAATAGCTAGGCTGTCCGGTACCGAGGAGGCACATGTAACCTGGCCGTGTTGTGCTGTAAAGAAAGCCTTGTGATCGTTTTTTCCTCCTTTCTGCTTCATGGTTCTACTTTCATCTCTTGTTTTAAGTGCAATATTCTCTTTATCTCTCTTTAAATGCTTAAAAAGGTCAAAATAGAAAACAGATTTATTGTTAAAAAGGGAAAAAAGTGTGGTGAAGACCAATAAAACATCATTTACTGAAGAAAAATGTCTCCATCTTGTCTTTTTATATTACATGAAGTAAATATTTTCCTTATGAAAAGTGATTAAAAGTATGTTTTAGCTTTTTTTTTTAATCAACCTTTTTAGCTTGTGACCTTTTGTAGCCAAGCAATGCCTACATGCGACCCCCAATCACAGGTCACGTTATATCTCTGCACTTTGATGAAGAGTTGTGTTATTTTAGTAGTTTTTAGAAATCTAAAGAGATAAAACTCTCCAGCATTTCAACAGCAACAAAGAGTCTCCAGCCCTGCTAGCAGCTCTGTGAGCTTTGAGCTACATGCTAACGTTAGCATGCTAATATGCACACAATATTAACATACTGAGTTTAGCAGTTATAATGTTTATCATGTTGACCGTCTCAGGTTAGCATGCTAACATTGCTAATCGGCACCAAACACAAGAGTATAGCTGAGTCTGATGGGAATGTCATTAGTTTATAAGGTAAACTAACCTAATGGTGCCAGAGAAATTGTTTAGGTATCTTCAAAGTTACTAAAATTTATCCAAGGGGGAACATGAATGTGTGTACCAATGTTCATGCATCCAATAGTTGATGAGACATTTCATTCATTCTTATGTTGGCGTTAAAGGATAAAGCTGGTGATTTTCTATATTTTTCTTGTCAACAAATCTCATGTGCAGAGCCAAACCTACAATAAACTGATCTACTAACAAGTATTATGTGTGTATCCAAAGCCTGATATCTTATTCCTCTGTGCTGTAGACCTCCGTTGTTGTCCAAAAACTATTACGCTGTACTCTGTCACATTTTCCTTCTTTATGAAGAGTTTGGTCACATTAGTTTGTTTAGAAACAGCTCCAAAGACTAATAACAGCGATCACGTTTTCAGTCTCTGGAGAGTAGTTCTGTGTAAGACGCTACTGAGCATGTGCGGGAACACTGTTCTGTTTACAGCTTCATTAGCTTGTTGTGCTACATATCACAACCTCTCGATTTTGTACTACATTGTAAATTTTTCAAAGAACTTCAGTACAAAGTCAAGAGGTTGTGATATGTAGCACAACAAGCTAGCAAAGGTAAAAACAGAGAAAATCACCAGTTATGTCCTTTAAAGGAAAAGTCAGGGGAACATTAATGTCAGTAGGATCTTCTGGGGACAACGTTTAGCACCTATCCAGGTATTGAAATATTTAACAAAGTATTTGACTTGCTAGAGGAAAACTCAGAGAATCAATAAAGTCATTAGGATTCATTTTCTGGGCATCATGAATCTGTACCTAATGTTCCACTAAAAACCCAAAATGCCAACCTTCTGGTGGTTTAGTGCCAGTTAAAGTCAGGAGATTATAAGTCTGTAAGCTTCATCCTCTTGGGACCATGAACATCTGACAGACTCACATTGCCTCCAACACTGAGCACACTGATAGTGTGACTAAAATAAAAAGAGAAGACTGAAAAGAACTTCATTTTGTGTGTCAGAAACTATTTCTCTTCTTCTTTCCTATCTTGTTAATCGTCTCACGTTCCCTCAGATGAATCATCCTACCATTAGAGGGCCCAGAGCCACAGGTTGGGAACCACTGATCTCAGCCTTGTACACAGCAGTTTTCTTCCTCACTGCTTTGGGGTGTAAGGATGATGTAATCCAGTGGGGGCTGAAGCCCATAGAGGGGTCCAGACAGACGAACAGTGTGGTCTTTGTTCTGGTTGTGTTAAACCCTTTTTCAACAGTCTGAGAGTCCAGAGATCTGCAGGATGGGAGCGTCGAGGCCCCGCGGGGCTGATATGAGCTGTTTGTCATGCAAAACCAGACAGAGACGGCAGTGATTCACAGAGCGTCAAATCCCCGTTTTTTTGTTGTCAGGTGGAGAAGCCCGGACACTGTTCGGTCTTTGTAAAGCTGATAGTGTGTCGGAGGAAGGAGCCGTCCGGAGAACAATCCCCGCTGTGAGAAGCTGCTGAATAGATGCAGCAATGACATCACCTCCAAAGTCACATGATCAGGATGGAGTACAGCAGGAACAACAGATGTGAACACAAGACAGTTTCCCTTTTCTTCAGAGGAAAATAACTACTAAAGTACATTTAATTAACTACTGTACTGTTGTGAGGTGGTATTTTCTACTTTTCAGAAGTAAACATTCTACTTTTTACTCGACTACATTCATCTGACACTTAATCCAGTTACTTCTTACTTTGCAGACAGATTTTACATTTAACACACTGTGTGGGCAGTGGTTCTCAACCTGGGGTTCGGGGACTCTAGGGATCCTAGAGGGGGTTCCCAGAAAAATTGGGTATATTTTAATTTCACTATTATGTCATTGACTAGAAATTAACCCAATGAGAGAACATTAATCTGCTAATCTACAGTATAAACAGTTATGGAATAATTAAATCTTATCAGATGGGGATCCCTAAGACTCTCATCTTAAAAATACGAGTCTGCGGCCTGATGTGTATTAATTTGAGGGTCCTTGACACTGAAAAGGTTGAGAACCACTACTCGAAAAATATCTGTTGTATCTTCTTAACGTTCTCTCCTTCTCAACATCGCTCTCACTGCACACTGACCTTCACTTTGACAGCACACACTGCGATGCTGCTGACTGCAGACATCCGGACACACTTACCTCTGACAGATTTACTCAACAGAGTCACACTGTCTGACTTCAGAGGTAAATTTACCTGCTGAGGTCTGAGTCATATCATCAGCAGCAAGAAATACACGCCTGTCGCACATCGTCTAGTGTACTGATAGTCTGGGTTAGTACAAATACAAATACATTATTCAGCAAAGCACAAATAGTAGGTTTTTTACGAATATTTGTTTCATACAAATATTTTTTTTAAATATTTGTATTCTTCATAAGGTAGTTTATTCATGAACACTTATTGTAACACTTGAATTTTCTAGAATTAAAAGCGTAATAAAAGCAAAAATAGGATTTTTAAGCCTCTTTATACTTTTATTCGGATACAAATAATTTTGCTGCCTCAACAAATACAGATACAAATACAAATACTGGACTCTCTGCACATCCCTAGTCTGGGTGTCTTAATTCCAATTAGGGCTGCAACTTTCATTATTGATTAATCTGCAGATTATTTTCTCAATTAATCAACACTTCATAATCTCCTGAACGACAAGTTTTCAAAGGTTTTGTCTGACAAAACTCAAATATATTCAGTTTATTACATAAAACAGAGAAAAGCAGCAAATCCTCACGTGAGAAGCTTCATCCGCAGAAAATTCATCATTTTGCTTGAAAAATAATTCAAACGATTAATTGCTTTTTAAAAAATAGTTGCCGTGTTTTTCTGTCAATCAACTAATCGTTGCAGCTCTAGTTCCAATGAAGGGAAATCTTAATGCTACAGCGTACAATAAAGTTTTAAATGATAGTGAGCCTCCAACATTGTGACAACAGTTCAGCGAGGGCTCCGTTGAGTACATGACACCAGCTGCATAAAGATTTCCCCGAGAGCTCTGACCTCAACCTCATCCATCACCTCTGAACGAACAGGAAGGCCTCATATCCTCCTCTGCTGTTATATTTAGCTTCAATCTGTCATATTCAAGTTAATCAAGCCTGAAATATTTCACATCTTTTGCTGTATTTTCCTCCAGAAGCCTTTATCTCACTTCAAAGATTTTTATTTTAAAGTAAACATGATTCTTGCTGCACTGATGGAGTTAATGATGGAGGAAGTTTTGAGTTATAATTTCCCAATTGGAACTATGTATAATGACCCAATTAAGGCCTGGTTCTCTCTAAAGGCTGCAGCCACTACTTAAGAATTTAATCTTTTTTTAACAGATTGATGAGTTCTGGAAAGACAAGCTGCTGTTGATTTTTTTTTAAAAGTCACAGTTACAGACAGAAATCTTAAAGACCAACACAAACCAGAACCTCATCTGGCAGAACAATATCTTATTATTTATTTAGTGGGTCATTCATTTGTCCCAGAGAGTCCAGGAGGTGAAGGTTTCTGGAGAGAGAGTTACAGAACAGGTGCTCTTATTTCTAGTTTTTCATCTTCTTCATCATCTTATTTTGGTTAATGCTTGGACATTTCTGATTACATTCATTTACTTTCTTTATAGTCAATTTGTAACCCCGGCTTTATATCGATGGCCAAAGCGCAAAACCTCCTATCTGCTGAATTTTCTGATTGGCGGATTTCACTTTGGATGATGAGAACAAGGAAGGTTTTGCTCATATTCAGTCTGTCTGTGAGATAATCCCGCCCTTCGTTGTGACAGAAAAGTCACACAACAAAACAAAAACACAACGCAGAGTCCCTGAGTGTGTAGAGAGGCTGCAGCACGAATCACTGAACATTCATCTCCAGCGGACGAGGAAGCAAATACACTGAATTTAAGGAGTTCTGAGCCGAGTATACTACAATATAGTGACTATTACATTTACTACATCTGTTTACCTGAGAACCTTAATTTTATTTTTAATTTAATTTTACTTATTAACTTAATTTAGAGCATCGTTTTGTAGAATCTCTTCCAACTTGCACCAAGTGCAAAAGCTCCTATCTGCACTTTGTGAGGCATTAATATCTAGTCGCTATTGTTAACACATAATATAATAATATAGTCCAAAAACAGTGTATTATGTATTGGGTGTCCTTAACAAATAGCATTCTGCAAGAAAACAAGTTTTTTTTAGTTTTCTCAAAAAGTGCATTTTTCAGATCGGAGGTTTTGCTCGAATACTAATAAACAAAACTGATTTAAAAGAAACCTCAAACACACCTGGACAAATAAAACCAACAAAACTATCTGCGTGGCTGAAAACCACTAGAGGTGAATGAGGGTTATTTTGGGTGAATTGACCCTTTAAGCGATAATCACAACGAGCTCAAGAAGACGACACACACAATCATATCGGTGCCGTTTTTTTTTTTTTTTTTTAATCTGTACACACACACAGACAGACAGGATGACGGTTCAGAGTTTCACCTCTACAGTACATCGCAGTGTCACATGAAATCCCACCGATTAAACACACAGTTGCACGTCAGCGTACATCATCCCCCCCCTCCCACACACACACACACATACACACCTGCTACATAACCGCTAGCCACAATAAAAGCACATTGAATGTAAAATGCCCCTCTTTGTTTGTTCAGTGATAAAATGAGATTTAGCTTTTAGATTTCTCCCACATAATGAGGTGATTTTACAAAAAAAAATATACAATAACTATGGTACAATTAAATATCTGATGTGTGGGTATTCAAAATACCTGACTTTTTTTTTTTTCTTCTTTCAAGATGCAATTTCAAAATAAATATTTTCTCTTTCTATCATTTTCCTACTGATTATATTAAATCTTCAATGAGGCTTAAGGACTTTGGCAGTAAGCAGTGCACACACACGGTTTCTCCTGGAGATCCATCGTTTCTATTTCGCTGGCAGTGATGAAGATTCAGCTGCAAACAGTTAAAAATCACCGACGCAGTTTGTGAACATGCAGCGCCGCAGAATCTCAGCACAGGACGGACGCTGGCGTGTAATAAAGAACAGAAGAAGAAGAGCTGCTGATTGTATTTTCCTCTCTTTTCAGTCGTTTCCTGTGATTCTCCTTATAAAAAAAAGAGTCGATGAGTCGCTGAATCCTGTAACAAACGAAGAAAACAACAACAACAAAAAAAAGCTTGTGCTCTTACAGCGATGATCGAGCACTGTTGCCCCGGCAACACCTGATACCTGTCACCTGATCGTGATGGATGGATGATGTGAGAAGAAAGCGATGATGGTGAGAAAGACGTGAAGCAGATCCGGTAACGTTTTATTTTACAGGTATTTCAAATTTATACTGATTTTCTGAGTAATCTGCAGATGTGTAACAGTTCATGTTTAGGATGTTTTACAGAAAGGTTGATGCAATGTGGTACAAATTATAAGAAAAAAACAGAAAAAGTGTTAAGTTGGTTTAGTTGGTAAGTGCTGATTCATTATATTGTTCATTTGTAAAAAGTCTTAATAAATTAGACTCTTATTTTTCAGTGTAGTTTGGTGTCAAACTAAGATATTAGCACATCAGGTTGATGAGCACATTTCTCGTTTACGACCAAATTACAGAACTCGTTCAAATAAAAGTCTAAAGATTTAACATTTACACAGCAGCGACTTTCAGGAAATTACTGAAAAAAACCGAATATGCTAATATATTGTTTGACACACAAAACTACACACTTAAGTATTTTCTGTCAGTTAAAGAATTGAAGAGTCTAATTTATTAAAAAAATGGAAAATAAACTAAGTATGAACCCACGTATAATGAATAATGTGACACTTTATTAAGTCTTTTCTTATAATTTGTACCAGACTGCACCAACTCTCTCTGTAAGATGTCAGAAAAATCTAAATACCTGCAATTTACCCAGGAAATTTGTATAAAATTAAGAGACCTGTAAAATAAAGCGTCAGCGCAGATATAACACGATTTAAAGCTTCATTAATCAATATCTTTATGGTAAAAAATTAATTAACCGAAGGTTTTGCTCTCAGTGATGAACCACCAGGAAATAAATCACCATTTTTTTTTAGCCTCTTTTAGCTTTTTTGTTTTGCAGCACATTTACTCTGAAAGTTCAGTCTCACCGCTTCCATCGACCCACTGACGAACCCACCGTACGCCGCCTGCTCAGCAAAAAATGGCCGACATACAAAGTTAAGAGACTTTAACTGGTGAAGAAAGCGGAACATCTAAAAAGGTTCAGATATTTTAGAGTTGTTAAAAGGAGAAACGACGTCGGACTAACGTTCACCAGATGGACACAAACGCCACTCAAACAGGATGATAACGTTGCTCTGAGTCTGCTGGACACATATGTGACTGGGCGTCTGATTTCTAACACACAGACATAACAATCTTATATTTTAGTTATATGTCAGAAATGGATTAATGCAGCTTTGAGGAAAGGGCTTGTGCAACAGCATTTAAGCGACAGTAACAGAGAGCTGTTTAATTTAAGCTTCACCTTACAACAAGTGGCTTCCCACATCTTTACAGACTGATGGACTGAACCAGTCGACTGTCAGAGGAGGCTCAGTGGTGTCACTGGTGTGTAACCAGTGTGCTTTTCAAAAAAAAAAGGCGTTGAACAGCATGTATGGCATTGTCATATGATTCTCCAGCACAGAGCCGAGCGTGAGGATCAGCTGCCCTTTCGTAATTACTCAACATACTGTCATGTAGCTGGAGAAAGGAGGAGGGGGGGGGGGGGGGGCCCCGCGGGCTGCAGTACAATGCCCCGCCGCTCGTGATTGGACGACGAAGACGATGCTCTTAAAGTTACAGGCGTCACCAGTAGTTTCTGACAGATCTGTAGCATTGAGTGTCTCGGCGTCTACGGCTCTGCTGTGTGAGTGGCTCCGACCTCCAGAGGCGTCTCGGGAGGAGGCGGGTTTTCCGGACTGTCCATCCACAACTCCATCGACTCCTGGGTGTCGAAGAACTCGTCGGGCCCCTCGGGAGACTGTGGCGTCTGGGAGCTGGAGCCCGCCTCGCTGCTGCTCTCTCTGAGCTCCAACAGCACGGGCAGAGAACCCGGGAGGCAGTAGCCCTCCATCCGACCCAGAGTGAGCTCACCCAGCGCGGCGCACGGCGGCCTCAAACTGGGATCTAGAATTTCATCGCCGGAGGGATCCACAGCCGCCTCCGACCCCTCCTGATCGGGATGATCGGCTTGGTGCTCGGCGTCGTCCTCTGGAGAGTTATTTGGAGTCAGAGGGACCTCGGAGGGGTTTGAAACGGCGGGGCAGGTCGGGTCGAGGACTTGTGACCCGACTGCCGGCGCCGGCTGAGTGGAAATGTTTTGAGAGGAGTGGGTTTCCTCGCTGCTCTGAGGAGTGAGGGAGATCTTATCGCTGAAGCTGAAGCGCGGGGAAGTGTCGGCTGTGGTGGGAGAAGACGGCCCGGCGCTGGATACCGTGCTGGATGGACCGCTGCTGTCTGCGAAGACGAGAAGAGGAAGACGACACAGAAAGAACCGAATTATTATGATTCATTTGCTCAACATGTCGAAACCTGAAAAAAAAAAAACTGTGCAAAGATGTAAAAGTGTTTGTGCGTCTGTTCGTTGGGTTTAGTGAGTCTGAAAAGCTGACAGGCGGCGGTAACGGAGACTAAACTGTGTAACGGACGACTTGTGTTCCATAAATAATCCACAGACGTCTGAAGCTGAAACAGCCGGGGGGGGGGGGGGGGGGGGGGGGGAGGCCAACCTAGAAATGTCAAACCCCGGTGCGAACACAGGAAACGCTGTGATACTCACACCAAGGAGGTCTGTCAGAGCGAGATCTGAGAGAGATGGAGGAAGAGAGGACTCTCTGGGGGATGTACGAGTCCACCGACGGCTGGTTGTGTGTGTCAAACATGGCCGACAGCGCTGCAGCGGGGATAAAAGACCACAGGTGAACTTAAGTCGTGATGATGACCACAAACACAGAGATGAAAACAATCGTTAGTTGCATGTTGCATGAGATTTGTGTGTGTTTCTGACCTCTGGTTGTCCTGGTGTGCGGGTCCCCGGCGCTCTCGCACACGCCGGTGAGGAATTCGTTGACCTGTTTGAGCGACAGCGAGTTGTGCAGCGTTTCCAGAGGATAGATGGAGGGCACCATGGAGCAGCCTTCGAAGCCTGTGGCAGAGGAGAGACATGAAGCCCGCGGGCACATCAAGGCTTCAGTTAGACGGGGGGCAGTCGGAAGAGGAGCAGGCAGAACCACTTCAGCTGACCACCCGATACCACCGCCCCCTCCCACCCCCCTATCCCCACAACCCCACCCATACTACACCTCAACACGGTGCTCTAAAATCCTGGTCTTGTTCCCCCCCCCAAACCCAACGCGCCTTAACTCCTGCCAGCCTCTACGGTTTCATTTCCACGCAGGCAAGTTGCAAAAAAACCATGCTGGACATCAAGACAACATGACACCATATCAGACACTAACGAGTCGACTGACACGTCTCGCTCTATTTGAAGAAGCAGGCAGATCTACAACCGTGACGTCTGCCGTTTTAAGTCGATCCCGACACACGCACACACACACACACACACACACACACACACACACACACACGCACACACACACGCACACGCACGCTGCTGCAGCTCTAACCAGCGGCACGCAGCGGTCGGAGTCGTCCCAGACTGTAGCTCAGGTCCAAACAAATGTTATCAAATCATCCGCTGTTAGTTCACAACCAAGCCGCATTTCACCAGAGCCGTTCACAATCACAAAGCGTCAAACCACAGCTTGCTTCGATCACCTTAAAAAAAAAAACCTCAGAAGAGGATTTTGTTTTTTGTTTTTTCTTCTACTGTGTGTTCATCTGCACAGGTGTGAGTACGCCACGTGTACAGCAAACAAGCAGGAATCACATGCTGGTTAAAGGTTCAGGTAGGAGGAGCCACTGGCATTCAAACTGGACTCAAACAAGAGCAGCTGATTCCAAATGAGCTGAACGTCATGTGGATTCATAGAGATACCAGATGTCTTTATGACACACGATGATACCAAGATGTCTGCTTAAAGATGGAAGTATATATATAAAACAAAACATGTAATCCTCAACTGAGACAGCGTGATGTCAGACTGGTGTCTCAACATGTAAATATTCATATATCATGTTGTGAAAAACCAGATATGTGCAATATGTTGATTTGTATACAGTTTGTGGAGGAATGTGCAGATAATATATTATATAATGTATAATACGCTGTATATACTGCAGGGGTTGGAAGACCTGAGAGGTTTGATACTGATATAATATCAATAGTTTGAGGAATGTAAAGAAAATGTTCTTGCATCAGTGTTTAATGTCTCAACAATCACTAAACTTTTAATTTAGTTTACATTATTTCTAATTGACATTGTGGGTGTATGTGATGTGCTGTGTGTAGCTTTGTATTTTGTATGGTGTTTTTTTTTGTTTTTTTGTTTGTTTTTTTCTGTTTATTGTTGTATGTTTTTTTGTCTGGGACTACAGATGCTAATTAGCTTCAAGCTAACTCTGGTGCAGTGCACCTTTAATGTTTCAAATTGCACACTGTCCCATTCAATAAATAAATAAATAAATAAATAAATAAATAAATCAACACAAGCAGCTGTACAATAATTTTGAACTTACAGTATAAAACTTGTCGTTTCCTGATTTACATCCAATCAAACAATATGTGAACAAGACTCAGAATCTGAGCGAGTATTTGACGATGACAGTTTGATATTTACTGCAACAGACAAAATGTCAGTCTGCACTAAAAACACTATCAGTGTTTGGTGTTCGGCCCTCTCTCTCTGCCGATGTGCCTCGTGATCACCGCAGTGTGTCGACACATCGGTGGGTGATTGTTGCCCGTTTGTCATTTTGTTAAACTAATTATTGCGTCCCGTGTTTGTTGCTGCTGCGATGATTAAATTTCCTGCGGGGATAAATAAAGTGTTCATTTTTCTATCTATGTGGCGTCAATCTCAAAGCAGCTGCCTTTATTCACGGAAGATAAAATATCTCGTGTGGCTCGTTTCACTGTGTGCATAATGTGTGCTACCAAAATGAGAGTTTTCTTGTACTGGTATATTAGAGAGAACTGTGTTTAGTGAATGCACAAGCTATTGTTATGGAGTTATGTTATGTACGGTTGTTTGGCTCCTTTCAGTGACTGAAAGGAGAAAAAAAAAAAGCGGTAAAACATCACAATGTCTGGAATAAGAAACTGTAAAATTCTGGTAAAATGTGGTAAAATGTGTGTTTTGCAGGCAGTAACAGTCACTCTGCCTGTTCACATTACAGCTGTTGGTGTTATAGTTCTCACACTTTACACCAAAGCTTCAAAATGTCTTTTAAAAATGTTTAATTATACTTAATGATAATGATTAATGGAGTCGATCGACAGAAAATAAACCAGTAACTACTGTATTTTGATAATAATAACAATTAAAGCCATTTTTAAATAAAAGTGCCAAAGATTTACAGGTTCTTACAGCTCTAATGGTTGTATTTACTGATTTTCTCCATATTCTGTAACAGTAAACACAATATCTTTGGACTGTTGGTTGGACAAAAACCAGACATTTGAAGATGTCAACTTGTGCTGTGGGTACGGTGGGTATTTTTCCTTAATTACTGATGTATCAATTAATCAAGACAATGATCTAATTGATAATACCTTTGATATCTTGTTACAGTTAAATTCTAAAAGATGTGACTTCGATCTTATTTCATAAACTCTCTGATCTTAAAAACAAATAAAGAATTACTAACTCTGAGGGTTTCCAGAAGGGAGCTACTACCACCGCAGAGGGGAAGGAGAGAAAGTTACTACAACAAATGGCCCAGAAATCCCAGAATAACAACGAGAAGAAGAAGAAGAAACAGCTCACACCACTCCAGCTTGCAATCTGCATAACCACAGAAACAGGCAAGCATGCAGAAACATCAAGAGACACAGCATGAGAAGTCAACCACAGAACAAGCACAGTCCCTACTAAACCGTGAGCAGTGGTTGGACAGTGCGTGAGGCTGGGGTATGGAGGGCGGGGTCAGTGGCTGACCGTAGAAGTACTCTAGGGGGTCCTGGCCGGAGATGAGCCAGTTTCGGAAGAGGCGGAGGTGGTAGGAGCACTGGTGGAGGTGGTGGGCGAGAGCCCTGTCCAGAGAGAGGTAGCGGCCCAGGCTGAGGTCGGTGGAGAAACGCCTCAACAACTGGGCCACATGGTGCTCCTCCAAGGGCTCTGAGGAAGAAGAGGGAGAGCGAGGAAGGACAGAGCAGTGGAGGGAAGAGGAGGAGGAGGAGGAGGAGGAGGAGGAGGAGGAGCAGTACAAAAGACATGAAATGATAGGATGTAAGCTAGGGAGGAAAGGATAGAAGATAAGGACCGAAAGTACGATACAGATGAGAGGAGGGATACAGGAGAGGAGGAGAGGAGGAGGGAGGAGAAGTGGGAGTGTGTGTGTATGAAGGTAGAGCTGGAAAAAAAAAAACAAAAAGAGGCAGCCAACAACAGCTGATCCTGGCCACCAAAACAACAGAAAGAGCAGCAAATCATCTCACTAAAAGTCATCCAGCACACGTCTGCAGAACGCCGTTGGTTTCAGTAACGGCTCAAGCAAAGCTTCAAGCAAAGACGCTGAAAAATAAAAAGACGTCACGTTGCTCCTCTGCGGCGTCTCGAAGTTTAAAAATTCGGTATACTGTTAAAAAAAAACAAAACAACCCAATTAATAACGAGAACACGCAGAGGAGCAAGGGGTGAAACACACTTACAGGAAGCAGTAGAGCCCAAAATTAAGAGCGGTCTGGCAGCCACGTCTCTGCGGAGACACCACAGCAGCTGGTAAATGTGCAGATACGTCTCGTGTCCACATTTACAGAGAATTTCTTCTCGTCTCACAGTGTTTCTACAAAAGCTGCAGCTTGACATTTGGTGACAACAACACATAAACTGCATCGCTGTGTGTGTGGGGGGGGGGGGGCGGGCGGGCGAGGGGGGCGGGGGGGGGGGGGTGTGGTCGTCGTACCTGTCGCAGAACACCATGGAGGTGGATCCACTGCTATGGTGGATGAGTCATCCTGTGTTCCTGCGGCGAATGATATATGTAAGAGAAATAGACGGATATAGCGTGTGGAAGTTGTACTGAATGAAAGTTTGTGTTTATCTTTACAGGAAGTGTTTATTTAGTGTTGATTTTCTGACACACCACTCTGCCCGATAGCTCCACTCTCAAGATACTTGCAACCCAAACTCTTAGCGAATGACGATCGCACCAGTTTCACAACCAAAAAAAACTCTCTGTATGCAAATAAAGTAATCCGCCTTATTCAGCCCAAAAGAAGAGCACATTTACAAAACCCAGTCTGACCAGTACTTGCCTCTTTAATCCAGTTAAAACAGTCCATATTATAAAGAAACTGGCTCACAACAAAACAACTCTTAACTGTCGACGCTCCCCTTCTCTCTGAACAAAGCCCATACCCATGAAATGATCCAAAAAAAAAAAATCAATAAAAATACAACACTTCGTCAATAATAACTGAATATTTGCCTTTTTTCAAGTCTTGCACACACAGGACGACTACATCTATGCAACACTGAAACGCATGTGTATGCTTATGGATTAAAAAAACAAAAACTGACTGAAGATTCTTGTCACGACAGACACAGTTGAGATGTGATGAACAATGCTTTAACCCTACCCCCGGTTTCTCAATAAAGAGCTGATCCTGGTTCAGTCAGCTGTTATTGAACCGTATTCATCCTTTAATCCACATGATAACGAGCAGCCTTGATTTAAAAAAAATAAAAATCAGAGGTTAACGTGACTGAAGGAGAGTCCTGAAGCTCAGGTCAGAGGAAACAGGAGAAGGGTTAAACATTGAGGTGCTGTTGGTGGCGTTTTTAACAAATGGGCTCAATTCACATCCTCTACATGATGATAACAGGTATGTAGTTTATGTCATTACTGTGTACACATGCATACGAGTGTGTGTATATACACCCACACACGCACACACACGCACACACACACACACACACACACACACACACACACACACACACACACTCACTCACATCTATCCATTGGAAACAAAAAAAAAATACTGAATTATTGGATAATGGTGACCAATTTGCAAATTGTATGCAGGATGTTAAACAGGGTTCCCACCCTCGGCTCAGTACCACCTGTCCTCATGAGGCTCTTTACGCTGTTAAGCTGCTATTTAAACATGAAGACAGTGAGGGAGGGATGAAGATTTATACATTTTAAAATGGAATTGTTAAGGTCCCAAAAAAAAGAGAGACAGCCGGGATTCACTCGTTACCGTGTTTTTAGTTTTAAGTTAAAGGGAAAGTTTTATTTATGTCTTCTGTGGCTCAGGAGGACCAGAGTTATCTCAGTTTACAGACTATTGTTCACTAGAGAGCCTGCAGAACAAACTAACGGTGCTGAGCTTGAAAAAACAATTACTAGTCAGGGAGCTGCATTATGGGAAATGTAGGATCCTGTGTTTTTGTAGTCAAACCAGGGACAAAAGGATATCTCAGACTCTGCTGCATCCATTTTTTTTTTAACCTTTTTTATAAATTTGTCTCTTGCAAGTCCTCAAACTTTAATTAAAAGAAGCCCTTTAATAAATCAGAGCTGATATTTTAAAAATCTTTGACCTTCAGAAATGATTTTTTTCAACCGGCCCTCGTTGACTCTCGCTGATCCGGATCAACCTGATTCAGTGTCGGTTCGTACGGAGCCATTTAAATATGAACGACAATAATAAAACGACAAAACTGTTAGTCGACATCTGTGATGACTTCAAACAGAAAAACAGTGACATTAAAAAGCCGAGGTTTCAGCTGCCGGAGGTTTCAGCCGCCGGAGGTTTCAGCCGCCGGAGGTTTCAGCCGCTTGGTTCTGACCCACGTCTCCTCCGGCAGCTGAACCAGAACAGGACAGACAAATGGAGGGGGCGATGCCATGGTAACCATGGCAACCACTACGCACCATGTTCCATTTTATGTCCAAATAAATTGCTTTGTAATCCGTTGCTGGTTTACTATATAGTGCACTATAAAGACCCTCTACAATTTAATTTGAGGGTCTGAATTCTGCTATATAAAAAGCCCTCAAAACAAAACAAAAAAAAGTTATGTGCATGGCATGTGCACTAGTTTCTGCTTACCATCCCACAATGCAATGCTCCACACTTTTTAGATGCAAAAATTTCCGTTGTGTGACGTCGTGCGATGACACAAAATGACAAGGATTAGTAAATGTCCATTTGCTGCTCACTATTGAGTGAACTATTTAAGGTGTCAAGTAGTGACTGCAGGAGATCCAACAAACAGCTACTGTTGAACACTTGTATGATTATACAAATAAAAGCTAAACTAGCTAAATCTGAACCGGGGCTTGTTTAATCCCCTCCCCTGCAGAAATCAGATCACTGCAGATAGAAACCAGTAAACTGATAACTTCAATGCACGTCAACCGCTCATTGACATTTATAAAAATCAACCTACCAACTACAGCCAAAACAAGGAGAAGTCGACCGATGCTGAGTCTCCGATTTAAAACGGACTCAGGTAGGAATTAAGAAACCGACAGACGTTAAACTACGTTATTAAAATGGAAACTGTGGATGTAGATTTTGCAGTGAATGTCTGAGATGTTGACTGTGGTTAGCTGCCTTTATCCCTGCTGATATCCAGTGTGTGTTTTAACTGTATAAGCAGTGTGAAGATGGCTATTTTTTTTTTCTGCTACGCTACTATGAAGCCTTCGTAAAAGTCGCTGACATTCCCTGTCTCCAAATTTCTTTGATATTATTTCACAAATTCAATGACCAGTGGGAACCCTGGTTAGAAAGAGAATGTCAGGTAGTGTTAGAAAAGTAAGAGTCCAAAGCGTTTATATGGATAAACAAAAAAAAAATTAATTAGAAAAAATAATAACGGAAACCTGGAATGCTGGAGGGCCATGTGGAAAAAAAAAAAACAACAAAAAACCCAAGGTCAAAAAACAAAAGTTTGAAGACATGCAAGACAAAGGGAGGTGAAGTGGAAATATACTTGAAAGAAGCAGACGTACCATTAGTCGGATGCTTTGCAAACGACACAGAAAATCGTTTTACTGCCGGCATAGACAACAACTCTGAGGAAAAAAAAAAAATTCACTAGTGTTACCATGAGCCACAGTAACTTTTATATATATATATATATCATGTTGTATCATGCCCTGTTCTTTTCTAATGTCAAAACGCAAAAGTGGAAAGATCAACCAACAGCTTCTAAACAAATGTTTTTTTTTTTAGAATCTGATCTCTGGTTTCCAGTTGATGAGGAAGCTCTAAACTGAGGTTTACTGGTAAAACATAGATGTTTGAAGATGTTTGCAGGGCAACACATGAGGTGGAGCATCTTCTGATGTCGAGGTGAAGATGAAATGAAATTCAACTTAGGAGGTGAAGACACGACAGGTAAGATACAAAAAAATAAAATAAAATTTTTAAAAAAAAGACAGCGGAAAAGCAAGCCCAATATTCACGTCTTATTTCCTCTTTCCTTTTCCTCTAATCGTGGCGATGAGCAACAATCCCGGTGAACAGTTTAAAGCTCGTTCAGCCTCTCTGTCGTATACTGAGACAACAATGAAAAAATGTCCACTGAGTTCGCCTGGACCGGATTTAAAGCTGGACCTCTTCTACGCTAAGATGCTTCAGCATGAAAACAAATGAAGATATATATATATATATATGACACACTACACTCACAGAGGAGCATGCACTGAAACGTCACAATAATTTGGGGGGGGGGGGGGGGGGGGGGGGGGCGTACTGACTGCGTCCAGACCCAGAACGCTTCCTTTGGTTCTTGAAAATGAGGTGTAACAAGATGGATGACAAAGACCGACAGCAGAGGCTGTGTACACATGTGAGAGAGAGAGACGACCAGGAGGATGGCAGCTGAGACGAGACGAGAGTCTGTATGATACCACAGTGACATCTACTGGACGACATGACGACAGACATCGATGTCAGCTAAACACACACAACCATGGCCGGGGGAGGGGGGAGGTGGGGGGGGGGGGTAGGGGGGCATGGTGGCCATGTTTTTTGATGCATCTTTATTAAAGCCCTGAATTTTAATATGTTTGACAGATTGTTTTCAAATAAAAATATTATTAAAAAAAAAAAAAAAAAAAGAAGGTTTGAATAATATTTGCACAGTTACAGCCCTGACTTCCACACTCAATCAGCAGAGGGCCGAGAAACTCAGAATAATGTGCAAAAAAAATAAAAAATATTAAGAGTGGATGATGTAAAACTGCTGAATGACTTCTGCTACTGAATCATAATTTATTACCCAATTTAAATGTCATCAGATTGTTTTATTTCTTAAATGACATTGGCTACTAGTAGTTTTTTTTTACTAAATAGTGTTTTAGATTTTGGGTTCAGTGCAAATATCAACTGTAATAGGAAGTCATTGCAGCTATGGATCATGCAATAAATCAATCAATCAATAAATAAACATGGGAGGATAATGATCTTGAGAGCGAGGGGAAGTTAAGAGATATGTACTGATGAACTGTTGCTTCATACATGCATTGGCCCTAAAAAAAAATAAAAATATTGTGTGCTGATCAGGATGGAAAATAAAAAACACTCATTGTTGACTGAACCCCAAACTTGTCTAAAAATGACAAATGTGGACTGATTGGAAGCAGAAATAGCCGCTGCACACTTAATGTTGCAGTTTAAAAACATACGAAACAATATCTTACATAATTCAACTAGTAGACTCCACTAACTAATGTATAATTATCTAATACACTATAAAAAATACATCTAGAAGTTGTTGTTACATTCACTATTCTCTGTGAAGCTACATTATCTATAGTCTATATTCTGATTGGAGGGTTTAATTGGGCCTGAGGCAGCATATATGAACCGCTAAAAAAGAAATACAGCAATTTTACTCGAAGTGGTGTGAAAAAAAGAAAAAAGATGGAAAAACCACAGTGGTTTTGGAGACTAGAATGAATATGGAATCTAATAAATACAGAAACTACAAAAAACATGACTATAAAATACTGTAATATACATGTATGGGCACATATATTTCTCCTGTCCCAATAACTGCTGTTATTTTTCACATCATCCAACTACTGTGATAAAATACTTTTTTCCACACTAAACTTACAGTACTGCTCTATATGTTTAAGTGCCCGGTTTTCCCCCCACAGGGCATCGCTCAGGATGTCAAACTTACAGTATTTTACATTTGAGGACTGAGTGAAATGTGTCAGACACTGATCTGCTGTTGCCCTGTGTGAGGTAAGTGAAGGAGCGCGGTCTCAAACACGTACCGTCTTTGTAGGACAGACTGCCGGTGGAGAATTTTTTGCGGTGTGCGCGTGCGTAGTCCTGCAGGTTAGGGGCGCTAGAGGACCCACCTAGGACAGTGGTGCTGAAGAGCCCGGCGCACTGAGAGCCTGCGAGGGGGGGGGGGGGGAGGGTTGGGGAGTCGGGGGGTGGGGGGTTGGGGGGTTAGTCACCACCACTACATAACATGCTGTTACTCAAACATCTGTCCAAAGAGAGAGACAGAGAAAGAAAGAGAAGGAAAGACAGAAAGAAACAGAAAAAAAAAAGAGAGACAGGCAGACACAAAGACCCAGAGGAGACCATGCAACTCCAACATCTCTGCACTCCTCACGATAGGCTGGAGACAGATTTAAAAAGTTTTAGCCACTAAGTCAGGTTATGGAGCTAAAAAAAGAAAGAAAATATCCACCCTGAAATCATTTCACAGTGTTTCTTATCGATTTGTGACACCTACAATGCATTAAGAGTAATTTTGTAATTATTATTATGCTTTCATCTGCAGTTATAGATTTCCTACGTTTCCCAGGAAGCCTTTCAACATTAGTGCAAATAGAGAGCTCAATAGAGCACAACAGTAAGAGAAAACAGAGATAAAAAGAGACAAAATGAGATCAATGGTGGTGACTTTTCTCTGATCTGATGAGCCTCTTCCTGAAGGAACATCAGTGTAAAATGAGGCTTCACACTTTAATTCTGAGGGACGTGATGTTTATCTCTGATGTTTTAGACACTTTCATCACCACCACCACGAACTTGCTACCAAACAAAACTGACCTAGAAATCCAAATTGGGGCGTATCTTTTTTTTTTTTTTTTTTTAAAGAGCACTACATCAGAGCTTAAAAGCTGCAGAGTCGGTCTATCAGGCTTATAATGAAGGAGGGAAAAGATCTGAGTCTTACTGCGATGGAGAGAGGAGGCAGTATGTATGGACCTGCATGACGGTTAAAACTAAATGTGAACAGAATTTAACACCTCAGTAGCATGTCTGAAGACGCTACTGGCACCAACATTTGATCTCAATTAACTAATTGATGTAAAAACTGGGCTGGTTTCCCAGACAAAGATTAAACACATTGTTGGATTTAACTACATTTGGAGATTCTTCATGCAAAAAGAGATTTTTCAGGACCAGGATAATCTGTTTGGAAACTGAGTTGAGTTATAAAAGCACGTATGGTGAAGTTACAGTTCTCATCATTACTTTACATCAACAATCTCAAACTGAGTATCAGTTACTGACACTGTTCTCTAAAAGGCAAGTATTTAAACTCCACATGTTTATCAGACATCTATTGCAAGAATGAAGTGACAAAAACGTTAACTTCAACAGTGTTTCGTTACCTCTCACTATTTCATGTAAGTGCACATCAAGACTGGAATACTCTCCCAAGTAAAATGTTCTTAAAGACTAATGATTATCATTAAACTACTGTAATTGGAGACTAGTTTTCTTACAAAACAAGCAAATGTATCAACAAACACATTTATAAAATCTGTAGAAATGACATAAAAGACCATCTGACTGCATGCATTTCCCCCCACACACAGTGAAAACAGCACTCAAAATATATTATTTCCATTTATGATGATGTCCTCCCAGATCAAAAGTCATCTATGAAACCTGATCATCCCTCCCACTCCCACAGCCATTTCACACTGTAATGAATACACACAGTTGCCACGACAACAGAGCATTATGACACCTACCTAATCCACTTTGTTTCATCTCAGGGGACTGACGCGAGCAGAGCGAGAAGAGGCGATAACTGCCCACTTTGGAGGACGATGTCTCTGAGAGAACCTGGTGGAAAACAAGACGACCGTCAGACGGTGGTAACACGGTAGCTCGAGCATATTCGATATCATACGCCGGTCTGCACTGTTGGCTGCCGGTTTGCAGTGTGAAATATGACCTTGGACGAGAGGAGAGGCCAAAACCACAGAGGAGAAACTCCTGGTCTATAAATCACACTGATTATATAAGTGACTGAAAAAATACACCGTGTCTGTGGAGGTTAATGACTCAACAGATTCGGCTGCATTCACACCGAATCAGCTGCAGGGTGGAGCGGAGGTGTGCTGGGGGGGGTTGTGGGTGTGTTTATTTGTGCTTTACAACGTAACCGCTGTGAAACAATCAGAAAATAATGTTTTATTGATCTGATTAACCGGCTTTCTCACTACCAGCGCTCCCTCTCTTCATTCACTCTCTAGCTCGCTCGACCACAGCTGCTCTCTCTCTCTTTTTCTCTCGTCTTTTTTAAGATGAGTCGGGAAGCCGACAGCAAAGTCTAACTTTACTAACATTATCAAGCTAAGAGAAATGTCCTCCCCTCGTCCTAGCAACGTCTTTGTCCTCCCTCATGGCAGAGTTTACTTGTCAGTCTGATCTCCTGCTGTGATTGGCCACCGCAGCCTTCAGCCGCAGTGACGTCAGGTTGTATTTCTCCAAAAGTTGACTCTGGCTCAACTTACCCCCATTCAAATGAACGACTGGCATTTTCGCCGCAACGCCTGATTTGGTGTGAATGCAGCCTAATGATTTGATGTATGATAGTGTCTTAAGGTCCATAATTAAAGGGGCTTTGAAACTGAGATATTGTAAAGTGTCTGCTGTTTTCCTTGATTAGGTGCATCACTCTGTGAGTCTCACCTCCATGGATCCAGTCTTATGATTGCGTATGAGTGGGGACCTCCTCTGAATGGTGATTGGCTCAGACAGTGGCACAGCGCGGTCCGTTTCATCCCGTGAGAGGTCCTCCAGGCTGCCGGGGTCGGTTTGTTTCTGTCCGTTCTGAATGAGCAGAGAGAGAGAAAAAAAAAATAGAGGACGCATGCTGCCATCTGCAGAACAATAACACACTGTGAAAACGTTCGGATGTGATTCTACCTGTCGTGCTACCTCTGCAGAAGCCGGCCTGAAGCCAAAACCGGTCGGTGCGTTCTCCTCCTCCTCAACGCCTTTGACCCCCGGGCTGAAGTGAAGCTCTACGTGGAACCGTTCCTCCGAGGTGAGATCCTTTAAGGGGAACAAGGCAGATACTTGTCATCACACTTGCAAAGTAACTTCAACATCACAAAAACAAGAGCCACCTGAGCCGCTGTCCCTTGACATCATGATACAACCTGGAGGAAAAAGTAGATTATCTGCACACTGGGTTTTAGCTCCCAAAATATCATTATCGGACCTGATAAATAATCAAAATCACATACATTTAAAAGTACCTGAAAGAATCACATGAAACAGTCACATTCCTGCAAAATATAGCCAAAAAATATCTTAAAAACTGTTAAATTGTTTGTTGTAAAATATACATTATTGATAAAAAGAGATACAGCTTAACAAAGCACTTTACAAAATTTAATAGACAAGATTTAATCTGTTAAAACTTATCACAAATATACTGTTTTCATACATTCATTAATTGTCAAAGTGCTTCAAAATCTCAATTACCTACAAGCAAAGATGAAACTTTTATGTTCTCTATAAGTTTAACTCATTCAACACTTCAATCACAGCTTTATTAACACACTGAGGAACAAAAACCTCCACTTATGTTACACTTTACACACAACCTAGATGATACAATGTCCCAGACACCATGTGCAACAGAAGCTTCACATACTAACAGAAATTTAAACACACAAAAAACAAATAGTTACCTTATTGTTGTCTTCATACAGCATGATGACAATCTGAGTCATGTAGTTGAGTTCAGAGACAGCGCTGAGGTAATCCATGGCTCGCTTCCACTGCTGGTCTTTCTCTTCCTGTTGCACACAAACACAGCAGTTTCAATGTTAACCTCCCTCTATGAGAAGCATTCATCATTGGAAATATAATAAAAACATTAATAGTCCCGCTGAACTATGAATAGTTAGATTAAAGTCTGACTGCTTACATCGAGCAAACCTCCGTAACGGAAAATGCTGAGCAGAGAGTGGACGTGACTCTCGCTGGTGAAATATAAACGTGTCCTGACGTGGCGGCCGGGAGACATCACTCCACGAGAATACCTGCAAGAAAAATCCCACTGTGTTAGATGCTTCAAAATATTCTGTCAGTCCAAAACTTTTCATGTCTTTCTATATAAGCAGCCTTTTATATATTTCATCTCAGACTCACAGAGGGTGAAGTTTGTTGACAGACTCGTCCTCGTGCGTCCTCTGCAGGTCGAGCTGGATCTTTCTGACCAACGGGAGGCAGTAGGCGTAGGCGATGTCCAATTTTTCAACTTTATTTATTCCGTATTCCTGTAAAAACAAATAAAATTTTGCTCAAACAGCTATTTAACTGCTTGAACTGGTTATTTCCTTGTTGCACAACACATGAAAAACAGCAGCTCACTGCTCTCAAATGAGTCTTAATTACATGGTGACACTAAAGTAAATGTAATTAATTCATAATAGAAAATTAAGTTAAATTGTTGACAAAACATTAAAAATATATATAGATATATTTATTTCCAGGCCTTTAACTGTGAATGACGAAAACACAAAAACACACTTCTTTTATTTAGTTGCATTCTTGCTTCAGCATTGTTATTACATTTTAATCTGTTTCTGATTTTTCTCCTTTAAATATGAAACATTCAGTAACAAACTGGCTTTCCTGGATTTGTGCAGAATTTAAAGTAAGTAATTTACAACATTTCTTAATTATCTGCCAAATTTCGCAACTGTGCATTCCTTCTTCTCTCTAAACATATCTTGGATAAAGAAAAAACCCATCCTTCAACTCAAACAGGTCAAGACTATAGTTCTTTGCAGTAGTCCAGATGTAACACGTGTCCTTTCCTCCTCCTCTCTCTCTCTGTCTCTGTCTCACCTGTGGGATGACGATGTCAGCCAGAGCGTGAGACAGTCTGAACAGCTCCAGCGTGTCCTCCAGACCCAGAGTGGCGTTGTGGATGACATCGTACTTCACGCAGTCGTAAATGTCGGGTATTTTACTGATGTCGTAGCGGCCGTTCTTCATGCGGAAGTCTCTCTCCAGTTTGGACCAGCGCTGCAGCATCAGCTCCAGCGTCTCGCTGTGGTACAGCTGCAGGTCTGAGGAGGACAGATGAAGACGAGACGAGGAAGACTGTGAGAATATCTAAAGACATTATATCGAGGTTTCCCACCCCATTACTGATAAATCAAAAGATACATTTGGATTTTGATAGAAATGTGATTAAATTAAAACTGTTGCCAGTAAAATATGTTGCTGACTTTCTCAAATGTCATTTTTCAATATTTTGAGCGCTACAAATTCTGTTCATCTCCATCGTATTGGCTGGAAACAGAAATGTCTGAGCCGGATTATCTCATAGTTATCTCAACTATTCTCATAGCAATATACCACCAGTGATAATAAAAAGACTTTGGATAATAAAAAAGGAAACGTTGACAGCTGACGGAGGGATTCGGCTCACCAGCTGACTTGGGGTCCTCCATTCTTTTGCGGATCTGGGAGGTGAGGCTCTGAATGAGGGCGTAGACCTGGTCGCATGTGGCCACTGGGTTCTGGACTATCTTCATTGAATTCACCAAAGAGGCGCTACAGGTTGGGGCCAGCTGTCACACACACACACACACACACACACACACACACACACACAAGAGAAAAACCCCACAGCACTTTCATTAAAAAGCCAATTAAAAATAACACAGAACAAATTAATTCTGACTATTTTCACAGCACAAAGACTTCAAAAGGCTGCTACGTGTGTGCGACTTTGTAATTTGATTTAATAATTAATCTGCAAACAGCACATGAAATGTAATCCTTTCTGCTTTCATTACAAGCAGTTAGTAATCCTGTGCATGATCAAAGGAGATATCGTCGGGCGATTAAGTAGACAGACAGGTTAATATGTCTCTACATATCATCCTCCCGGTCTAACATCTACTGTGGGAAACATTTGACAAAAAAAAAAAACTTACTTCTACAGTTTGGGAGGAGTGGCTGTAGTGGTTTTAGATTTTGAACATGCATAAAAACGTGTACACGGCTAATGATAACCACAAAACAGAACTTGTTGGCCTGTAAGCAGCTCAACTTATGCATTTAGGGATTGAATGAGTGAATTTCTCATTTAAACCACATACGTAAATCATGAGGAATATGTTTTTAATCCTCTATGTTCTGGTTCAGTATTGTCTGTCCCAAGAACTTGTTCCATGCAAAGATTTAACATCTTTAACCACAAAGTAAATCTCAATCCATCCCTCCTCATGAGTTAATCTGTAAATTATTATACTTTTACTGCAGCTGATCCAGATGCTGCAACCAGACTTTAAAAAACAAAAACAGGTCACGACACATGACGCATGACATCACTTGTGCTTCCTGTGTCAAAACCACCGTCTACTGATTTACAGCTTTGTTTCTCAAAGTCCTTTCCCTCCTCCTTCCCTCTCGGAACAGACGACTAAGCTAATCACCCTGTCGTAGTCTTCGTCGGTGAAGTCCCTGTCCTTCTGCAGAATCTCGTGGAGTCGGGCCTTGACGCGGTGCTGGCAGCTGCTCAGCGAGTCGCTGTCGTTGTCCAGCAGGCCGTTCATGTTGGCGCTCTTCACCATCTGCACCAGGATGGGGGTCAGCTCACCCTCCAGAGCCAGCAAGCCCTGCTCACACACACACACACACACACGGACACACAAAACAAACCAAATGAAGTGTAGTCTGTGATTTGTTTTGGCAACATATTTGATGTAAAGTGATAGTGATGCATTCCTGTGTTTTTACAACAGTGCAGAGATCATTTATCAGCAGTGTGGAAAGTATTTTGATATGACAATATGTTCCTGACATGACAGTGATCTACACAGTGTAAATATATCAAACAACTTTTATAAAATAATACAGTAAAAGGTTATTTTCACAGTTACAGTTATTACATATCAGTCAGGACTCCCTTTCATGTAAAGCTGCTGTTTATCTCTAAAAGGCTAAAAGATCAGTTTTGGCTCAGAGAAGGCTGCTTTCTCCTGAAAATGTGTCTTTTAGTGTCATTTAAGTCTACAGGTGGCGCTCTTTTCTTTCTGTTCAAACACAATGTAGATTCCTGCTTGTTTTAACTACAGTTTTTCTATTAAATCAAAACCAACAGGTGTAGACATTTCTGTAAACATAAAATCCATCACCTTCTGTATTTTATCCAGAAAGAGTTAAGTGCTTTATAATAAAGTGAAACACTTTAATTAACCGGCTGTAGGTTGAATCAAATGTTTTAATTGTGATACAAAGCAAATAAATAACAAGAAAATAAAAAAACAAAAATATAAGACCCTACTCTCTGGACGCTGCTTACATTATTAATTTCTAGTTGACATTGGGAGTGTAGCTTTGTATTTTGCATAATGTGTCCTGTGTGTTTTTTGCTTTGTACTGTTTGTTATTGTGCTGTTATATGTTTTAATTGCATAAATAACAAGAAAATAAAAATATTACTATTCTCTGGACGCTACTTACATCACATATACGCACAATGTCAACTAGAAATGAATAATGTGTTATTGTGTGTAGCTTTGTTTTTATTTGTAAGGGACTGTAGATGAAAATTAGCTTTAAAGCTAACTCTAGTAGAGTACATCAAATGTTAACATTTATATGTTTAAAACTGTACATCATCCCAATAAATACAATAACAATAATTATTACCTTTGCGAAAGCTGCGGCCGTCATCTGCACCCTGCCTTCGTCAGATGCATATATCTTCAGGTCATGTCTGTAGGTGCTGTGTAACCGTAGCAACCCGCAGCCTGGAAATCCAGCATAGTCTCCTACAAGGACACAGAGACAAAACAACAGCATTTGTGATCACACACATATATATATATATATATATATATATATATATATATATATATATATATATATATATATATATATATATATATATATATATATATATATACTGCCCATGCTGGTTTAAAAGACACTCTGGATCTCTGCCAGGATGAATTCTGACTTTAACTGAGTGACAATGAAACGGCAGCAGGAAGGTGTTTTTTTGGGACGGGCAGAGGAATTCATACCAACTAAAAAACAAGCTCATGTGTGACTTAAGACACACTAACTGTGTCCCACATGTCCATCTGCAACTAGGCTAAAATATCTTGTGATTTGTTTTCTCTTCCTTATTGAAGAGTGTCGCTTTCCTCGTCCAGTTTTTTTCTTTGTTTACGTCTCATGTCCTAAAATCTCATATTCTCAAAGATCCTAAACAACCTTTATGTGTTCCACCTTTCTTTGCTTCTTTGTCACCACTGTATCTCATTTCCTTTGGTTAGAGTCACGTCTTTGATCTGTGATACGAGCACAAACACTGTCCTGGAAGCACCTCGCCGCGTTAACCCAGATTATCTTGTTTACAGCAGAGTTATGTAAGGAAGTAACGAGAACAGCAGAGGAAAAAGAAGAGAGATTATTTGCAGGCAGAACAGCTTTAGAGTACAAACTATTTTTTGGGATACGACATAACAGAAACAGTTTAATTATATGAATAAAACTAATAACAGGATCTACATATTAGATTGTTGCTTAAGCATCATTGTTTATGGATTATAATAAACTATTTATACAATATTCCCTTTCTGAGGGTCTTCCACTGTGTCTTATAGATACTAAACAGAAGAATAATGGTCTTTTGACCCACTTTTCATGCACCTCTTCCCGCCTCTTGTTCTGACCTTATATGGATCAGAGGCAGCTCAGTGTGGTGGCTCATAACCAACTCCAACTCAGCCTCTTAGTAGGGCAGCGATTAACGATTATTTTCATTATTGATTAATCATTTAGCCGATTTTAAAAATGTCCATTCCAGTTTCCAAGAGTCCACAATGACGTCTTCAGACGTCTTGTTTTGTCTGACCGACTGTTCAAATTTACAGTGATATAAAACAGCAGTAAATCATCATATTAGAGAAGCCGATACACCAGAATTTAGATATTCTTTCTTAAAAAAAGGCTCAAAACGATTTATCAATTATCAAAATAGTCACAGATTAATTTACAGTCAAACAACATGAGTGATGGTGGTTTGTTTCTGTATACGCTTTAGCATTCTGATATGTTTCCATATATCTGATGCTTTAACTGAACTGTTATATCACCTCCCCAACAAACACAGATTATAAATTTCTGACAAACATATTAAATACTACAGTACGGACGTGGTTTGAGTACAGAAACCCTGCTGTGTGTGTGTGTGTGTGTGTCTCACCTTGTCCTCCGGGGTACATACAGCGAAAGGCCCTTCCAAGCTCCTCAGCCTGCACTCTGCCAGCAGGAGTCAGCTCTCCTCCCCACTTCAGCACCAGAAGCAGAGACGGACCTTCCTTACGCGTATCTGCAAACATAATCCAGAGGAAATCAATCAACAGTCGCTCCAGTGTTTATATATCAGCACCAGTATACGTATGTTAAGGGACTGATTCCTTCTTACCTTCCTCCTCACTCGAGGTTTTGGGCTGCCCATGGGGCAGGTAGGTTAGTTGCACTTTTCTGTTGATCCCCGAGAAGTGGCCGTACCTTTAATCAGTAGGAAACATAACACATCTGGAATCATTAAAAGCCAAAGCTAACAGACTACTAATGATGTGGTGTTACTAATGTAGAAACTAGAGTTAGTTAATTAGCTGATTAATAAATTGAAAAATTAATCATTGTCATTATACAAGCAAAAATTTGCTTTCAAATTTGCAGATTTGCTGCTTTTCCTTGTCATACATGATAACAAACTGAATATATTTGGCTGTTGGACTCTGGCAAGTTATAAAAGCCATTTTTTACCATTTTCTGACATTTTAAAGACCAAATGATCAATCGAGTAAATAATAGACTAATTGATAATGAAAATATTCATTAGTTGCTCCAGTTGAAACAGGTAAGAAATGTCCAGTTCATTTTTTATATTCTCTGAAATAGCGTTAGTGTCTCTACGTTATCATGCTGATATGTGTGAAGGTCAGAAAACTATTTGCTGTTACAATTTGCAGACATGTAAAAAGGTCTGAGAGACAATGGGCTTCTTCTCTCTGTGTACAGACTGTTTATTCAGCTCCGTATGGCAGATAGTGACTCATGTGTCATAAGCACAGAGAGCAGAGAGAGAGCAGAGAGAGAGAGAGAGAGAGGAAGCCAAAAGCAAAGTTGGGAAACTCTGTCCCGACCGCGTCTGGGAAACTGACCTTCTAAAAGTTTACTTAGTGAGGTTGTTCATATCATTTAACACAAAAATACCAAAATCACTTCCTGGTTCTGACGGTATATTTAGGTGAACTTTGGGTTAATGCAAGGTTTCAAGCTTTTCTTAACAACCGGTCTACGTCAGAAATCTGTATTTTTTTCCGCTGCCTGTCGTGGTTCGAAACAATTTGCTGAAATGACCCAGAAAATGATGGATATGAGATCGGGGGGGGGGACGACTGGTGGTTACTGAAGTGGCCCGGTTCATTTATCGCTTACATTTCCAGGACAGTCTTCAGCTGCTCCAGTTTGGATTTCTTCTCCTCTATTTCGCAGTCGTTGTGCTGTCCTAGTTCTGCTAACAACTGCCTTGTGATGTCCAGCACCTCCTGTTGCCGTTAGAGACGATACAGATGTTCACCACACACAGGCTGGGACATATGAGCGTTAACTATTACAAGTTTAAATCGTATACGATCTTTGTTACCTGCAGTTGTTTTGGTTTCTTCAGCTTTAATTTCCCAGTTTTGTATCCTCCGTATTTTTCAAATAGATCAAAGAACCTGGATGAATCAACAACAAACTTAATCAAAAGTCTGAAAATGTATTAAAAATATCAGTCACAGAAGTAAAGTTGTAAAGGAGAGATAACCTACATGGGGTTGCGAACCTCCATCTTCATCTTTTGTTTGGGCGTTCTGTCTCCATGTCGGATGACGGCGATGACACAGCGTAGCTCCATCCTGAAAAGTGCACGTGTAAGTCTCATCAATCTCATCAATGGGACCCGAAAATGAACACTATGTTGTTGAACTGGTGTTTATAAAATCTTACAACTACAAACATTTACTAATAGTCATGTGGTTACGTTGTTCCTTTCTAAACTCTTGTAAGAGGACGATAAAAAAGCCCTTCTAATGAAGTAGAACAACACAAATAAGAAGCAAGACTGCAAGAACAATATTAACCAAAAGCTCACACACACACAGGTCAGACTCTTTGTGTAAAGTTTGACGTTAAACAGCAGCTCAAACTTTGACAGGTGGGTTCTAATTTACAACTCAAGCAGCTGAAGTCTCAAATGTGTAGAGCAGTTACCGCGGCAACCACCCGGCTTTAGCAGATGTGAATGGGTTTAAACATTAAAGATACATTTCATAACTTGAGAAATGTGTGATTGTGTCTGTTTGACCAACAGCAATTTTATAAAACAATTAGAAAACCATTTATGAACACAACTTAATATTTATGTCTGGAGTGTTTCTATCAGGTAACTTCAAGTCTGCTTATTGATTTAAATTACATACAGTCATAGTATTGTCTCAGTTTCAATCCAGGTGTAGCTGACGAACTCATCAAAGTAAGTAAAGTTTATTTCCAGAGCACATTTAAACACAGCCTCAGCTGACCAAAGTGCTGTACAAAAGGAAAACATATATATAATATGTAGGTAGGTAAATTATAATAATACACATGATGATAACTTAGGCACCATCCAAATTAATTTGAAGTACACTGAACACATCTCCGCTGCAAACATAACGCTAAACTGGTTTTTCTAGTGTTATGACTCACATGGTCCCTGACGTGGTGGGAACGATGGGGATATCTTCTGCCTCAGTAGGGATGGACCAGGGAATCTGAAACTGAGGAGCCAGCTCTCGCATCACGATGTTCCTACAAGAGTCACGAAGAGACACAAATTCAATTCACAGATCTGAATGAGAAACAACCAACGTCCAGCACGAACGACAGCTAATTAAAATAAAACGGTACCCGAGGATCTTGGCACAGTCGTCGTAGTACTTCATCGAGTTCTTCACAAAACTGAAACCGTTGACGTCACACACGTAGGAGTGTCCGTTGGCTCGGAGAAGGTCGAAGCCGCACACCGTTTGCTGCAAAAATGTTTTGAGATGCAACAAGCAGAAAATCAGTGATGTAAGAAAGAAGACAAACCAAACTGTATCAATATCATTCTTTTTTTGTTTACCTTGAACGCTAGGCAGACTTTACGCGCCACCAGTTTCTCCATGGCTGAGAGCATGACCGGGTAACGGACCTCCTTGCCCTCGCTGTCTCTCTCCACCTTCCCGTCCAAAGCGGGAGACTTTCGGGCCTCAGCGTGAGCGTAGTCCGGCCCCACAGTGTAAACCTGAAGGGGACAGGAAACACCCACAACCAACAGACATCCTCTCAGTCATTATTTTAAATTTTAAAGTAATGCACTGACTGGAATTATTATTGTTCCACAGCACAAAAAAGTAATATGACACTAAAAAAAACATGAATTAATTTTGGGCCTAAGATTAAAATCAACTCTACAATTAATCTTTATTGGAATAATCAGTTACTGGGTAAAAAAAACAATATGTCAGGGAGCTCTGTGATTGGACAGTCTTGCCAATATAAAAACAAGGAAACCGCAATCTGGAGTGACATTAAGACTAAACAATCACATTGCACTTTTAAGAGGGAGCGTTTGTTTGTATATAAAATATTGACAACTGTTGCCATCTAGAAGGTGGATGTTTCAGCTGCTGTTTAAACTGAAGAAATGAGGGATATTTATCTAGTGTTGCTACTGCTAGCTTGTTGCTAACACTGTTTTCATGACTGAACTTGAAGAAGCGGGGTTGTATGAGGTACTTATCCATAGTCAGTGTATCATTCGCAGTAGATGGCGGCACAGAAGCTAAGTAATGTACTGCTGTGGACGAGGGCGGCAGCATAATGTAAAAAAAAAAAGAAAAAACAAAACAAAACAGTTTAAGTGTACGCTATATTTTTAGAATAATTTCATGCTGCACACTGTATTACACAGCAGCTCTTTGGGTCAGAAAGTGCTGTTGCGACATAAAGTGTGCTGCTGCATGCGTAGGAATATGAAGGTGCTACGGTTGAGAAAATGTAGTGCCAAGGAAAAGGTAAAGGTAAAGCGGTGAAAATATTCTGATATTGATTTTTTTAAGTGGTTAAAATATGTTTTGCTGCTGGCCCCGTCCACAGCAGTACAATGATTAGCTTCTGCCTGCTTCTCCTACCTGGGGGGGGGGATGCGGACTGCCATCTATACCATCCATATAACCCCACTCTGAAAAATGCGAACTATCCCTTTAACACATTTTTTAAGGATTCTATCAGCCCACAGATCATGTCTGTGTTTTAAAGGGTAGTTTTTTTTTTACAATAAATACTTCAGGGAGACGTTTGGATTTATTAACCAGCTGCTTGCTGGTGGACGGTTCACGGTTCGTCGCTGCCAGTAATCACCGGATACTCTACCTTCACGTCAGTGCCATCTGTTGGCATGAACTCTTCATAGATGTAAGAGCCAGTCTTCCTCACGCTGCTCTCCGGTGAGTACACGCTGCTCCGGCTCCCGATCTACACAAGTCACAGAGTGAGTTGAGTGAGTAAAAAAAAAGTATTGTGAAATGACAAAGCCATTAGTTCAGCTGTTCTCTGTGCACAGTCTCTTTAAGATCCATCACTATCAGAACAAAAAGGGCTGCAGCTCCATGTTTGGCAACTGATTTATGATAATGATCCGTCTCTGGCAGAGCAAAAGACTCATGTACTGTTTCAAGTGTTTTATGAGAGGCTACTAAGTGGTGCAGATTAATACCTGTTGTGTTCTACTCTGTTCACTTGATTAACAGTTGCCATTATTACTTAACAGATAAAAGCAGGGGTGTACATTCAAAATGTCAAGACCAGCCCCGGGGCCTGTAACGCTTTTCCAAATATAAACACGAGTGCTGTTACTTCAGGCGCACAAGTGCACTTGGATGGAGGTGAGGGGTGGCTAGAGTCTAAAAGCCAAATCAGACCGAAGCCAAACGACGAGTCCAAAGCACTACAATTACAGGGAAAAGTTTCAGTGGTGTGGAACTCCAACTCACAGTCTGTGAAACACATCAGTGTGTTCCTGCTACATGTACAAGTGTTAGGATAAGCAAGCTTTCTGCAGCATTTACATAATTAAATTAAGACCTTTTCAACACCACAAAGAAAGCAATTTAATACTTTTTTTTTTTTTTTTTTTTACAGTCACATTGGCCAAAGAAAAGAAAACCAAAGGGGAGAATATGGCCTACAATTATTTATTTATTTATTTTAGACATTTATATCACATTTTTGCAGTACTTTCCAACTGTATGTAACAATAATTCTTAGTAAAAAAAAAAATCAATTAATGTGACCTGGACCCCTCTAGGTGGCAGTAAATGATGGATGGATTAACTAATTACACAATAATTAATTAGTTGATTTAAGTTTTAGTTAAAACTGACACTTGTCTATTATGAGTGGATGAGCTTCCTAGCTACTGTAGCTAGCATTAGCTTAGTTTGCTGCAGGTCTAGTCAGGATGGTTCTGATGGCCTGTGATGACACTGCTGTCTACCGCAGACAAGAAAAACTATATAAAAGACCTTTGTAAACAAAACCTTCTCGTGCATTTTTTTAGTAAAGTGAATTCAATACTTTTTAAGACTTTTCAAGACCTGCAGATACCCTGTATGATGCTCACTGAGGCAAATAAACACTGGTGTTGACAGGACGGTTACAGGATGGTCACAAATTTGGTGATTTTTAATTACTTGTCAGTTTCCTCCCACTAGTAGCATTAAAGTTATAATTTATGACTTTAGCATGAAATGAAGGACCTTTCTGAAGAGGCGCTGGCTGCCACCACCAGCAGACGTGGGGTAGTAGATGTAGACGTTGTGGTCCTCGGCACAGACGGGCTTCTCAACGAAAGGCTTCTGGAATATTTCTCCGTTCACCTCCACGTGGTCCTCTCCTTCCACCAGGTTGCACTCTGAGAGACACACACACATACAAAGCAGATGTTAAGTCCCATTTCACTACCCTCATAATACACACAGATGTTGCTCGCCCCATCGGTGTTTTATTCCTGAGCCCCCCCTGTGGAGCGGCTCTGCGCTCTGAACCATGTGACGTTCATCGGTTGTTGTTAAAAACAGTCGTTACTGTCAAGGAAAGGCACCAGACATAACTGATCGCTCATCGGTTCAGGGACTGCCTCTACGTCACTGTGTAAAAACAGGATTTAAATGCCAGACACAACATATCACAGCACTCAAGTATGGGACACTTGCAACTGCTTCACATTTGATACTATATTTATCCTCAAGCTGAAATAAAACCAATGCAGTCTTAAAATTAACGGCCTCAGGATGCTGCATGAACGGGGGCTGAGGGGGCTGTTTTTCTGACAGATTTTTCATGAGGAGGAAAAAAAAAAAGAAATCTTCCAGAATTAAATCAAGAGGTGGAGAGAATGTAGTTAACTTTGTATTGTCTTTACTCCCATTTGCTGTAACTGTAAAGTAAAAAAAAAAAAAGATATTGATTATCAATAGCAGACTGACCATCTGGTTTATCTGGGTCACGGTTCAGCACAGCATAGCGTGGTAGATCTATCCCTTCCTCCTGCAGGATGCGGTACACCTCCCTCCTGGAAAAACATGAACAAATGTTAATTAAAAAACTATTATCATTGTTGTCTTTCAACCAATACTGGAAATATATAGTTAAAGATCTCCAGTAGACGTGTTTTAATCATTGAAAAATTCCTAATCTATGAATATGCAAACGTTTTTCATGTCAAAAGGTTTAACTGCTGGACACAATATGTCTCCTGCTTCACTTCAAAGTCCATTCTCAGTGTTTGTGCACTGGAGGCGTCACGTTTTCCACATCACGTTTGTGTGAGCTGCATACTGCACAATGGCTCCCAGCTAGTTGTGATGTCACAAATCATGCTCGTAGGTAGGCGCACGTGTTAAAACTGCAACTTGAGCTGAGCGCAAAAGCAGCGGATGAATGTGAGAAAGGGCCTTCTAGTGTCAGTCTCTGGACATATATTATATGCACAGTGAAGCTCAAACATCCAAAATGACAAAAAACACATTTTTTTAAGAGGAGGAAGGGGGACTTGGAGCTATGTGGATTTACCTGTCCTGTATGTAGTACTGCATGTTCAGGTCATTGAGGAGCAGAGGGTTTCTCAGTTTGGCATAGCTCACTGCCTTATCCAGCGGGAATCCTGGTTGATATGCAAAGAATTTATTCAATAATTACAGAAAATATCCTGTTAGAAGTTACAGATTTTACAAGATTCAAAAAAATACTGAAACATTGTTGGAGAAAACAGACTCACATGGCACAGAATAACTCTGTTCAAGGTTCACCAAGTTGAATTTAAGACATTTTAAGATATTTTTAAACACACATACTTGTTTCACAATCTCATCGTTATTTGTAAATTGAATTTAAGACTTTTTAATATCTTCTATGAGGCTTTTTTTTGTTGAGGAAACTGAACGCTTTTGAATAGAATTTTCCGGACCTGCGGATTCTCCGTGTGTCGGACTAAAAACATAATGCTGACATTGTGTTACAAGACAGACACTGTGTTTAATGTGTAAATGGTTGAACAGCTGATAAGGAGCCCATGTGATCACTCAATGCATGAAAACACAAAAAAATGCATGTTTAGAAATCCTATAGAGTCGTCTAGTTGAATAAAAGCCCTTTAGCGTGAATAGAGAAAACCTGTTTATCTTCTCAGTGCAGGTGATCACTACTCTGTCTATCTTTGTTTGTGTGTGTCAAAGACAGTCGTACCCTTGGAGTGGAAGGAGATGAGGCAGTCACACAGAGGCCATTTGTCCACGGGCTCGTTGAGGATGACGTCCTCTGGGAAGATGACCACGGTGATGTACTCAAACCTGCACAGCCTCTCCAGGATCTGGGTCATCGGCTTGGACTTGGACTTCTTCATCATGCAGCAGATCCCCACCATGATCTGTTGCTCCGGGGGCTGAGTAAGGAGGAGAAAGAGAGCGATGTTGTAGTGAACCGTTGAAGGGCACGAGAAATACAATGGCGGCTTTGTCCCGCAAATCTCCCAAAAAATCTCATAGCAAAGAACTGACTGTGCATAGAAATAGCTACACATGTCAACAACAGAGAGAGATGGCTGTAGTGTCTGCTACTTTATGAAAGCAGAAAATAGAAAAGATGAAGAACTCCACTATGGCTGTCAAGGGTGCTGAGTGTTAATTTAGGGCACTTTCACACCTGTGGTTCAGTTGGAACCAGTCATAATAAAGTTATTTCCTTCCTTTTTAGTTCTGGTCTGCGTAGAGGACACACCAACATTATACAAACGACCGAGTCAGTTTTGGTGGGGAAATCAAATTGATTGAAAAAGTTATGCAGACTTTTTACTGAACATTGTGACACAAGAGCTCACGAAGAAATTAATGAGCGTCATCGCTCAAGACTGTAACTCCGACGTTGTTTTATGAACAGTGACATCCAGGGAGGAACTGGACGAATGAGAATGTCACTATTTATTATGAGCTCTATTTAACTAAATGTATTTCTGGTAATGATACGTTAGGACTATTTTTAAGTAGAAACAGGGGGACAGGGGTCGCAGATTAGCCTTAGCTAGAAATCCTATATGCAACACATCTGTTTCATGTTATTTTAACCTGTGACAATGTTGTTTGCATCGTCCCTGACAAATAAACTAATAAATATAATGGATAAAAACAGGTGTATTTTACCATTATTATACCCTGGGAGGTGGTAACTATGTGCATACCTGTTACCATTGTTACAATATATACGTTGCTTTTACATATTGTTTATGAGACTTGGCTTACTTCACAGTAACGAGCAGCAGATTTAATTGAATTTTAACTTTTGAATTAATGATAAAATCACAAATCTACTATCATACAATCCTGCTGTTTGTCTGTTTTGCTTTCACGCTACAACTACGCTGCTCCAGAGTCGGCCTGGTAGTGGATCGAGACCCAATCCAGTAGTTTAGTCCGCGTCGACTGGCTTCACACCAGCCAAAACAAATCATTTTAAAACTCTTAAGAATCGGTGTGAAAGCACCCTGAAAGCCATCTGCTGATGACTCATCTGTGATTTTCACAGATAATCTGATGCTTTTGTAGCTAGCACAGATAGCTCAGGAAAGGAACAGATTATAGTAAAAAAGAGATTATGTGGTTTGACAGAAGTCTCCCACCGAGTCTGTGTCTTCGTCGTCCTCATACAGCTCCATGTCTGTCCTCATGCTATCCTCCAGGACCTCGCTCTCATCGTCCTCGCAGCCCACGAAGAATCTGGGAGCGCCACGCCGGCTCTCGCCCGGGCTGTTGGGCTCTGACATCACAGTCCCCCGCGGCAGCCCTCAGCGTCCCACCGCGCCATCGTACACCAACACACCGCCGGAGCGGGCCGCCGATGGAAGGGCACGAGGCCTGGGGAGAGGGACGGGTCCACTCTGCCTGGGCTGGACAGCAGAGCTTGAAGACGAAGGTGTGGATGAAGGCAGAGGAGCAGAACAACACTGAACGAGCGGGACTCAAACGTAAAAGGTTATGTGAGAAACGACGGTGTTGGTCAGTCCTCTGTAACGACGTCTTTGCTCAAGTTTCTCATTCTTCATTTAGTAAATTCCCATCTCATATGTCTGGCTTTGGTTTCTCCAGAGTCTTCAGCAACCTGGAGGCTACAGCTCCAATTATCTGGTGACAGTCCTTTCCTCCATTTGTATATAAGACTGACAGTCCTGCAAGAGAAACAAAACATCGGATATTATTTTTGCAGTTGTTTCATATGCAACGTGCTTCATAGTGTTGAGTAACATTCATTTGGGTGCCAACTAATCACAGTTACAGTCTCACTGCACTCAAGGATGTATCATAAAACATAAACCCCTCATGGATGTTTGTTTTCACGTGGAGAGAAAATAATGCGCTCACATGTTCGTGCTTTTTACCAAACTGGTCATCAAATATATCTAACATTAGCATCTAATGTTATCGTAAAAGTCACACATAAGCAGGAAAATTTTCTGTGAATTGAAACACCTTAACGAAATATGATATTTTACGTAAACTAGAAAACTGCTTCTATTTTGCAACAAAGGTCCAGAAATATGCTGAATTATTGTCAACTCAACAAATGTTACTCTATGGTTTTCTTGTGATTTTATTAAAATGTTACATTTCCTGTATATACTGTTGAGTTTGTTCAGTTAGTGTGAGTTGTGTGTAAAATATTAGGCAACAAACAATTAAATAAAAAATGTGTATGTATTCTTATTCCACCCAATAATTTCTCAAAAAGGAAATTGGTCAATTAATTGATTGACACAAAATTAAATTGGCAGCAATTTTTATAATCAAATAACAGTCATTTTTTAAAGAAAAAATGCTAAAAAAATTAGCTGGTTGCAGCTTCTTGAATGTGAGGTTTTTAAGTTTTTTCTGTGTCATACACCATTGTAAACAGAATTTAATATAAATTGAATTTAATATAAAATTAATAAAATCCTTTCAGTGCTTATCCTTGTTAAAAAGCAATGTTTTTGTTTTTTCCGGTACAGTCCCATTATGCCAGGTTATATAGGTAATTTTGGCCTCTGCACAGTAAAACACAGTGTCTGGCACCGCAAATCATGGCTGATATACCGTCACTTTCAAAAAGAAATGGTTGAGTGCTTGAGCAATAATTACCTCCAGTGCTTACTCTACTGTTGAACATTTAGCCCTGACGCTGCAGTCTGGTGCTGCAAAACAGCAGGAGCACAAGCTCTGATCTGCATTTCCATCACCACTAAACATAAGGCAGTCATGGAGACTCTCTGGCACGCTATAAGACACCCATGTGAACAACAAACCACTTCACCATCAGGCACAGTCACTCTAGCCCTTGTGTCTCACTAGGGACATTTTTGGCTTTTTAAATTGCAAATTTTTGATTATTTTGGCTGTGTTAAACCTGCAGTGCGGAACTTTTACATATAAATGAACACCAAACAGGCTCACACAGTGCTGATTAAGTCTATCACCTCCAGGTAAATCTCTCTGTATTTCAGAGTATACAGAGTTTTTAAATCTGATGTCAGTGGCGACATTCCCGCGCTGGCCAGATTAATGCATACTGCGCATGCTCTATGGACAAAGCATGCTGCACACCAGAGACATCTGCCAGCCGGGTGGCTAATTTCCCGTTAGCCCTCTGCTAACTTGAATCGTGTGGCTCTTCTAGACTTTCCAAATATTATCGGACCAAATGGACCAAATTCTGATGTAGAAAGGAGTCATTTCGCTCAAAACAGTTTATCTAGTGTTTCACAGCTGCTACAGTATGCAGCATAAACTTCAACAAGGGCGTGGATTCAACCTCCATTCATATAATAAATCTATAATAAATTGTGAAGCCAAAATAATGACACTCAGATCTTTATGGACATAAATGAACCCATTTAAACTGTAATTTTTGATCCCACGGCCATTACAGCATAAAATCATGCATTCTATTATATAAGGCTTTCAATCTAGAGCCCCAACTTCAAAATTGTAGTTTTTACTATTTTCCACCGGACTGAGCCATTTTCTCATGTTTGTCCTTTGGGGCAAATACATGTTATTTTCCTGGTTTTCACCAAGGGCACTGCTGCTGTATTATGGAGCACATGTAGCAAATGTATACAACTAAAATGATGTGCGTGTGTGTTGATATGGATGTTGGAGAGTGGTGTGTGCAGCTGAAGGAATAGAAATTATATGGTACTGAAGGTCTCTCTCCCTCAAAAACTGGAATTTAAAGGGTTAAAATTCTGAAACTGAATGAATATTTTGTAGTGATGATCAGGACTGAAAATGGTTAAAAGATTTAACTCAGTGAAAGTGGAAAATACTAACATATAATATTTTACGGCAGTTTTTTGACAGACATTTGCGTGAGGCACAAGGGCCAAAACTGATTATTTGCAGTTGAAAACAGTGTTATTAGCAATAAGCAGCCTAGAAGGGGTCCACATGAGACAATAAACAAAACACAGAACTGTCCAAAGCCTTGGGGATCTCAAACTGAGGGAACACAAATAAAGCTGCAAAAAAGGACAAGTTCTCTCCAAAGAATTTGGTTGTTTATTTAAAAGGTCCTGTGACCTAAAAAAGCTCTTTAATCTTCCTAAGATCCACAGATAACAGTAAACCATGTAGGCAACATTTTTTATCTTTATTAGTCAATTAATCAATCTAGAGAAAATTAATCTGCAAAGTCTTTTTTTGGGGGGGGAAAAAGAGGGCCAAACATTCACTGGCTCCAGCTTCTAAAATTAGAGCATTTGATGTTTTCTTTGTTTTCTATGATAGTAAATTAGTTTTTTGGACTCTTGACCAGAAAAAACAAGCAATGTGAATGTCAACTTACACTTCAGGAAATTGTGATGGGCACTTTTCACCATTTCTGGACATTTTACAGATGATTAGTCAAGAAAATAATCCACAGATTAGTTGATAATAAAACTGTTTAAAACATTTAGCAAATAGCAGATCAAGGAAAGCTTTGTGTGACTGCAGGAAAAGCCTACTGCTGTCTTCCACCAATTAAATGTTCTTGAGAAAATCTAATTAAAAAAGGGGGAAAGATATGGAGCAGATGTATTTTTGAGGAAATAATCTTTCCATTTAGACATGATTATTACTAAAGTATAATGCTTTTATGTTGGTTGATTGGTTGGTCAAGGGTGATGATTCATTCATCTTTTGTTACTAGTCTACTAAACAGATTCACACATACAGTAGAATACATGCATATACATTTAGAGCAGTGCAAACAGGGATTCATTCTGGTCAAGTGTGTGGCTGGAAAGTTTTACTACTTTATAAATGTTTTACTCCTGCCTGGTACACAAGTAGAGAAATTCATTCTTACTCCCATTTTGGCACTCAGTTAATTTAAAATAAACTCCTTCCGTGCCTAAGTGGATTAGTGTTTCAGAGCTTGAGCATAACAGTTAATCTCTTCTATTACACCTGCTTACTCAGGCTACCACAGCTACCACTAAGGACACTGAGGTCATGTGTGTTTTATGTTTTATGGGACTTTAGGGGTTCAGGTGACCCGGGTAAAGTTTACATTCTGCAATTTCATGCTACAAATGAGAGCTTTGGGATGAAACTCCTGTATCTGCATAGAAAAACAGTCTTGTTTTAACCTTGATAAAAATGCATTTTCAACAGAATCCTGTTGGTTTTCAGAGGGTTTTAATAAAGCTAGAAACTTAGAAAACAACCCAATGGACTGTAACAACATGGTGGGTTTTTAAAGGCTGATTTGACAAAGTATTAGTAAAGTGGTCATAGTAAAGCCTGATCACAAACTCAAATTTGCAAGTGAAAGTTTACTGAAGGTCAATGATATGACAGAGCCAAGGCTGCATTTGCACCATTCAACTCTAGTCCAGCTTCTTATTAATCTTGCCCTTTGACCTCCTAACTTCATATCATACATGTCTGAGGTTCTGGATCTCTTTCCATTCCTAAACTTGCCCTATTCCTCATTTTCCGTGTTTCTTGTCTCACAAACCTTCACCTCTACCTCACCTTGAACCGGATGACTCAGGACTTCTTGCTTGGGCAGGCTCAACTGCCTCCTGCAGAGCTGGAGTCTGCCAGGATCTGTTCCAACCTTTAATCTAGTGAGCAGTGGAGCCTGAGTCTGCACCAGAACTTGTTTCATTAAAACTATTTTGTCCCTGCCTCGTTTATTGACAGGAGAAAGTTTTAAATATCTTTTACCTGACAGTTTGGACCGAATGAACTTGCAGACTGAACAGGGTGTGTGTATGTAATTTATTACCAGATCTAGATTTCTAAAAGCCACGTGCCTGTGGTTATGTGCATAGCCTCCTTTCTACTTTCTAAAGTCAGATACCAATCATTTCTAGCCTAAGGGTCTTCACATTTGCCTATTTTTAGACCCATAAAGGATCGAGCATTTCCCCACCGGAACTCTACTCTGTATGGACTAATAGAGAGTCCAAACTGTGCTTCCTAATAACCTTTTGCACACTGCAAGAAGTAAAGTTCTGGTGGGGAAATGCTCAATCCTTTATTTATTCTTATGGGAACTCTGGGAGAAATGAATCCCTTCAAATAAAAAATAAAATAAATAGAGAATTATTTACATTATCAAGTAATTTGCAGATTAGTTTCATGTTTAAATCGATTTCTTGTTTTGCCAAAACAGTCCAAAAGGCAAAGACATTCAGTTTGCTGTCACACAACACAAAGATGAGCAAGAAATCCACACAACTGAGAAGCTGGAACTTTTTGTTTGGAAAGGACTTTTTGGATTTTATGAATACTTCATGATTAATTTTCTGACGATCTAATCATTTAATCGTGTAATTGTTTCAGCTGTTTTTGAATCTAAATCAATAGCTAAACTGTATTCAGGGTCCCTTCAAGATGTTAAGCAGGACAGAGAACGAGTTTTTTGTTGGGTTTTTTTTTTTTTTTTTAATAAGGAGGCTTGGACTAATGACCTCAGTAAATCTAAAATCCTGGCTTTGGACCTGGCAACCAAGGCAGCATTTCAGTGCAGTCAGTATGTGCATTTCCTATCACAGCGACTGTTAATAAGACTAGTTTATGTACTGCAGAAAAAGCACTAATGTTAGAGCTCCTGTCTCCCTTTGTAAAGGCCCTGCCAGGTTTAACTGTATGTATTCTTAAGGCACATGGCCGGATGTTAAAGGGTAGGGTCACAGATTTTTAAGTATGTCTTAAAGGTGTGTTTGTGGTAATTTGATAAAACACAACTTTAATTAGGAAAATGCAATGTGCAAGCACAGCGAAGACAGAATAATAAGGGTGTTATAGATGGATTTTTATTTTGTTTATCTATTTTAATGGATTTATCACATGTGCATTAGTCTCAAATTGCTATCGACACTTGTTCTGTCTTGTCTTGTCTTGACAGTCATCTGTAAAGCACTGTGAACTGCACTGACCTGTAGGAGAGGTGGCATACAGACGCAATTTGATTGATTGATTGATTCTAAAACAGGAACCTTCCACAAGAGTATGCAATATGCAGCACCCAGCTGTTATTGGACTCTTGTGGTGCAAAATCCCAAACAAATTTACAAGAAATAAAAATGACTTTTTTACTTCATTTGGGCACCTGTTGTTTAAAGAATGGCTTGAAAAATTGTGAACCCATCCTGAACCAAAAAATAATCTTACAGCAACTAGCGTTAGCAGGAAGGTTAAGTAACTAAACCACTGGAGACTGATGGATGTTGCGACCGTTAGTTAATAACTAACGTTACGTTACTGCATCAAGTCCATTAAAGCTGTGTGCAAATGTACGTTATTGTAAAGAGATGTTAGCAATACCAAGGCGCTGGTACATTGGATTATAACACTACTAAAGGGTAGCGTTAGCATGTAAAACGAACCTCATTCTCGACAGCCCATACATACATACAGTAGGCTTACTTCTACAAAACGTCATTTGGCGACGAAATTAAGGTGAGCTCCCGTTAAATTTAGCAGCACATTCAGCTAATGTTAGCATTCAGCTTAGCTTAGCACCCCCGGCTGGTTCGGCAATGTAACGTAAACAAGTCTTCCAGAGCCATTTTGTCTGCATTTTGAAGCAAATATTAAACGTCTGTGCGTTTGTTTATGTTAACGCCTTTAAGACTGAGAGCATGTCGATGATATTTCCGTCACCAGCGAGTAACAAATTAATGAACTCACAGTGTGGCTGGAGGGTTTGTGTCGCTGCCATCAGTCCGCTTCCTTTTACTCTTGACAGTGAAACTAACCTTATGTTTTTCAGTTTGACGCACGGGTGATCAACGCATAAACCGACCAATGGGAAAGGAGAATGACTTCGAGGAGGCGTGACGCAAAAAACACACGAGCCAATAAGCAACGACCACAGTCTGTTGCCGAGCATAGAGAGGAGAAGAGCGCCAGCGGCCTCTAGTGTTAGAGAGGCGTCTATCCGTTTAAATATCCTAAATTACCTTTTAATTCATTTTAAAAGAGCAACTTTAGCCCAAAAGAATTAACATTTCACTATTTGTAGTCTTCCTACCTCGAATTATAAGTTCCGTTTATGCAACTTTGTAGGTCTATTCCACTACGTTTCAGAGGGAAATATTGTTTTTATCATTTTAAAAACAATACGTATTATTATTTATTGTCCTCTACTCCAATACATTTATTTGACATATTTACTAGTTACTTTGAAGATTAAAATTGAGATTTTCAATGCAGGACTTTACGTTGTAATGGAGTAATGTGGAGTAATGGGTCTGAATACTTGTACCCCACCGTTGGACAGCTATGGAAATAGTTACTTCCTGTGTTTGTTTCCGGTGTAACGCTTAAATTTTTTGACTACATATGTTTGTGTCTAATGCTATTTATAGCTGACTATAGCCTACAATGGTTTTATTATTAATTTATTATTATTATTATTTTGTACTTTTTTTTATACATTCATGGCCAGTTGGTGCATCTGTGGTAGTTTACTTCCAATAGTATCACTGACCAATCTTCATTGAACTCTTTATTGACTTGTGTTTTGTGAAATGTGTGTTTTGCACCTCAGGGCCACTGTAATCTTTATATTTTTCTTTTTTTTTTAATGACATAATATGCACAAACCAAAGTTATACTACATGTGTTTCTGCTACTAGTTCCACTATAATTTACTATTACTAAATTACTAGTCCCACTACTGCTATTACACTTCAATGATTGTACTGTATTACATGAATCCAACAACAGGAAATGTTCTGAAGGCTTCTCTGACTCAAACTCAGCATTTTTAAAGGTGACCCTGCCCTCTTTCAATATAGAGTCAGCAGAGCGAACCGCCTGCCTGCTGCAGCTGCTGCCAACATTGACGCAAGTGTGTCTCTGAGCTTCCCTGTGCAGACCGGAGCCTGTTTGACCAACGCACCACCCAGTCGATTACATACCTGTGTGCAGGCCAGCTGGGGCTGCTGCTGCTGCTGCTGCTGCTGCTGCTGCTGTGAACTTCTCTGAGTCACAGTGGGCCGCTATACTACTTATGAAAAGAGCATTTTATAAACAGCAGGCATGCAAACAAGGCTCTTCTCAAATCAAACTGAACATGGAGAAGAGAGGGTGTACCCACTTGCACAAATATTGTCTGTATGCAACATAAAAATATGTTTGTCCTCCTGGCGTAAGATTCTTTTTTTATCATAATCAGCTACAATTAACACTAAAACTCACATATGGTGTTTGTGCTGCGTCACCCACTGTATATAGTTGGAACAGAGTATCTTTAGGTAGCGGTCAAGAGGCAGCTTTTCTCAGATTTTCACTCAGATTTACCTAAATGATCCTTGCCTTCACTGCCTCCGGCTCCTCTCACAAAGACCCTCTGTAAAGCAGACCCTCTGCTGCTCAGTGCCCTCATATGGCTTCTATTTGCCAAATTCAGGGGTGTTTCACTCCCGGTGACTTACAGCAACAGGTCAGACCAGGACAAGGAGTCTCATTATGAATGCAGTTTCAGTCTCTGTACCTCTGGGCTGCTGCTGCTGCTGCTGCTGCTGCTGGTTGCTTCGGTCTCTGGGCCCCTGGAGGAACCCTATCAGCTTATTCCACCTTTAACTGGCTGTTCATACCACCGGGTTGTTCCTTAAACTGCACAACAGGTGGATGCGGAGGGAAGCCATGCGGGTGATGCAACCCTTAGATTAAGGTGTGGCATGTGGAAATTTCCACCAAAGGTTAAGTAAGCACTTCATCATTCTTTATAACATGTGCGCTTGAGTAGACCAGCCCAGATGTGGTTTTGAAATGAAAGGATACAGCTGATGATGTTCTATATTTCTCTTTTTAATGAATCCAAAACCTGATATATCTTATTCCTCCGTGTCATAGAGCTTCATTGTTGTTTGTGGTGTCTTGAAAAGGCTGACTACCATAATACATTGGAGCAGTTGGGGGGGGTTAAGTGCCTTGCTCAAGGGCTCTGCTCCGCTCTTTCACTTCCTTACTCAGATTTCTCCTGCCAGTCCAGGTATTGAACCGACAACCTTCTGATCAGGAAGCTGCTTCTCAATTTGAACATATCAGACGTTCATATTAAATGTTAATGTTTGATTAAAGAGTTTAAATGGTCAACAGTAACCTGCTTGTGTTACAATAAGAACATTTATCTTTATCTTTATCTATATTGTTATCATCACTGTGAAATGCCTTTGAACAATGAACACATTATAAATGGACTTTTGTCACAACAGGATACACCTCTCTTATCATCTGAGTCACTTTTTATATAGTTTTGCAATCATGTGAAAACAGAAAGAGACTGAAATGTCAGTGACAATACCTGTGAGGCTGGATGTACTGAAACACTAAATAAACAATCAGAGACAGAAATACAGGCGACAGAAACCTGTTTATACAATCACAAATCTTACATCTTCTCAATTTCATGCGGGAATAAAACTGCACATCATTCATCCTGCACCCTGACTCTGAATACTGTATCAACATTAAACACATATTTCATTGGTTTGGTCTTTGAGTTACCAAAAACTAAAATAAAATAACAATAACCTGTAAGAATTAATAATAAGTCAGCCATAAAAATAATAAATCTACAAACTATTTTCTCCTCTTTCAGTGTCCCTCTAATTACAGTCACTTAAGAAACCCTATCAAGGAGCTACAGTGGCTTTAAGTTGTTTTAACACATTTGAACATGTCCTGTTTGACCCGGCTCAGTACTTATGGTGTCAGAAAGCCATATAGAACACGTACAAGACGTCTTTCAGAAAGTGAAGGGCACGTGTCACAACACCCGTGCAGTTATGCGAGTAACGCAGCGGTTAATGACTCAGGGTGTTGAGTAAACGCAGGCTGGTTGCGGTCTGGCTCCCGGTTATCAGCTGTGTTTTCCAGCTCTGCTCAGTGAGAAGAGAGTCTGTTCTGTACTCAGCCAGAAGGAAACAGTGTTCTGTCAGAAACACTCCGAACAAGTCCACAGATTAAGTATTCATTCTCATTTTTGCAGAAAAAAGTAGACACGCACGAACACGCGCAGATGTGCGTTCAAGGTCATCGCGGTTGGGAAAAACTGTAACTGTAATTTCAAGGACTTTCATGTTTTCACTGATTGATGACGTGACATGGAGCCAGTGACCACCGGGATAATAAAAACACTTAGAAAACCCGCTGGAAAAAACTGAAAATGCTTGGTCATGAAGTAAGAAACAAGACGGTTTTTCATTTTTGCAAACATTCGATGGAACTAACAGCAAAGACTGTAAACTCTTACTTAATTGCACAAAAAGGAATGTTCAATATTTATAATGGACACGCATGTGAAAAATGGACTATGTCAACTCATCATGGGCATTTTTTTTTTTAAAGATCCTCTCCAGTCGTGTTTTAAGACATATAAAAGTACACTGGAGACTTCAAGTTTCCACATCACATTTGTGTACGTTGCATATTGGACAACAATTGGCTCCAAACTAGTTGTAAATTCACAAATCATGGCTGTAGGTGTACGTCTTGAACTCAGATTTAAGGTGAGCAAAGAGAAACTTTTACCCTTCAGCAAACTGCACAGACATCATTCTGCAGCAAAGCTCAAACATCCAACTGTATCAACGAAGAAAAAGCTTATGTTGTACTTAGGAGCAGTACAACAAACTGTATACACTATATTTACTTATTATTACCAAGCAGCAACCTCTGGGGCTGTAAAATGAAGCCAATGCAGAAGTGCCAAAAACAGTTCCCTGAATGGCCACTTGAGGCTCCAAAAGCGAGTCAATCCCCATAGACTTCCATGTTAAAATGCCCAACTTTACAGCAGAAATAAACACGTTTACAGCCTGGTACAAACAACGGTTCTGGTCTCTATAGCTAATTTCCCCTTTCATGACAACTGTACAGGGGGTGAATTTTTCTATAACTCACCCGTTTAAATTTTATTAAGCCGTAAAGTTATGCATAATGAAGGACATGGCTGCTTTGAGTGACAGGTCCGCCAGCCACTAGGTGGCTTGTTTCAGCCATTCGGCCCGCCTCTCTGCCCATTTTTGATTGGCTGGGAGTTAGGCAGAGTCACGTACTGCGAAGATGGCGACGGCCGGAGCGGTTCACTTTGGGCTTCAAAAACCGCTCTTCAGAAACCAACGGGTGACGTCACGGTAACTACGTCCATATTTTTATACAGTCTATGATTATTACCTAACAAAGTTGATAATGGTGAACGTGTTAACAAAGCGGTAAGAGCAAATCAAAATATTAAAGGTGTGGGCTGTAAAACCAAAACAATAAGTTAATAGACACTAAAATGCTCCATAAAGTTCAGGGAAACTGCAGATTGGGTGATAAGTGGTTTCATCACTACAAGCGAAACCTTTCACACTACATGTAGTCATTTGATCAGTAAAAATATCACTTAGAGCAGCTTTAAGATAAATGTGCAGCAGTTTAAAGTAGATTCTTTGTGTCAGGATGGTGCAAGCAGAGAGCTCAATGGAGATTTTTATCAGATTTTACTTAGTTGATGAGACATTTCACTGTAATTGATTACAATTAATCTTCTGGAGACTTTGAATATCTGCAACTCATTAATTCATTCAGTAGCCATCAAGAAATTTCACTCTGGGCCAACATTTCCATCCATAAAGCCGCGCTAGTGTGGCTAAAGATTTGTGCTTTTCTCGGACACTTAACAAATTGCTGAAATAATATTTTACAGTCTGTAATTTCAAACTTCTCTGTCTCTTGATGTGACCATGCACCTTGTGTTTTTCACTGAACAGCCTCACACTGATGGAACATTTTTATTTCTTGATTACAGCTTAAAGTTTGCATTCCTGTGGACTAAAATCAACTTGAATATTTATTTTTTCTCTTAAACCCAATTCTGTCAAATCCAAAGATGCCTCAAATCCTACAAAATTTCCTCCCAACGCAAACACCACGAAACAAGTTTGACCTGTTGTAATATTTAGACTCCAACAACGGACATGGTGTAGTTACTGTGAGTCTCCTGTGCAGCAGGAATCAGCTGCTTGTGTCTGATCTCTAGTACACGGTGAAGCTGCAGACTCAGTTCTGCTCTGTAGGTACAGAGAGAGAGAGAGAGCTGCACACAGCAGCCATTCATACGTACAAGGCATGAAAAAATAAACACACTCTGCTTTCAACAAATGTTCTCCTGAGAGGTTCCTAACAAAATCCTTTCAGCAGTAGAGAGCAGACTTCCTGACTGCAGGGAAGCTTCTCGGGTCTGAAAAAGTTCAAATGGAAGTTTGCTACAAGTCCATCAGATTGGAAACCCCTGCTGGTCCATCAGGCAGAACAATGAACAATGACAAACAACTGAGCCTATGTGTCCAGGTGAAACCACCCCAACAGATTCAGGATAGTGAGTTTCTTTGGAGTTCTTTGTTTTAGTTGCAATTACATTCAATACACTGACACTGATCTGATTAAAGGGGGCATGCTTTTTGTGATTTTCTGTCATTTATATACTGTTATGATGTCAGATGTTAAACATGGTCAAAGTCCCAAAACTTGAGGTGAACCTATGTAAAAATGCTCCCTCGAAGACAAAGCCAGGGCTTCAACATGCTCTAAACGCTTCGTTTGCAAAGTTACCTCTACTTCCTCCTCATGATGACATCAGATTGTTCACGTTTACCCACAAACATCCGTTTGTAATATTTGTTGCTAAGATTGTTTCCACGAGTAGTCGGATTTGGGCTCGAACATGTACGGATGTATTTGAGAAGCTTATATTTTACTTAAAGAATGAGAAAAAGAAGTGAAATCCAACTATGTTTGTCTGTGTAGCCTTTGGAGTGCAGTTTGACGAAGCTGACCAATCAGAACAGAGTGGACACTTAAAGAGACAGGAGCTAAAACGGCCTTTTTCAGACAGAGGCTGAACTGAGGGGCTGCATATAGTGTCAGTAAAAGATAAATAAGGAGTTTTTTGAACTGTTAATCATGCAAAGATATTCAACTTGAGCCCTAGAATTAAAAAAATATAGACCTGGAAATGTGCAGAATATGTCCCCTTTAAGTCCAAATCTTCATCCTGTGATGACCTTCTGGAAAACCAGATGTTCTTCATGTTTAAAATGTCTACACTGTTCTAACCACAAGTCTCTTGAAAACAGGTTAGTTTACATTCTCACAGATATAAATGAGCTTCCGCTTAATGTCCCCTGAGACTCAGATACGGATAAATAATATGATGCTTCTATGCAAGCTGTACAGCAGACTATTGATTATGGAAGGTCTAAGACAATGAACCCTATTGGGCACACTCCCCCGGTTACTGCAAAAGCACCTTGCCATTCTATATGTCTTTATTTATAATTGATGCAATCTGTACATTTACTAAGAAACAATAGTCTGGGAGGCCATATTGATTTTGAAGTAGGTGGAAGGAAATTTGCCCAACTGTTCGGATAATGAACTTTTCCAAAGTTCAAGCTGCAGAATACAAGTTTATTTCTGTGACTGAGGAAAGAAAACACAATCACACACAAAACGCTGAAGGCCTTGGAAATATACAGTATATTCAATTGTGCTTAATGTCAACAGACAAACAGGTACTGAGGAAAAAGATATATATATATAAAAGTCAGGCTGAGGTGGAGAAATAAAGAAATATATAGAGAAATATAGAGTGAAACAGACAGAACAGAGTTTACAGCCATGCTAGCATCAGCATGCTAACATGGTGATGTCCCTAATTTAGTTTAATTAGCACTAAACACAGAATGTCATTTGTTTTGTTGGTTTTTGCTCATAAACATCACAACATTTTATGTGTTCTGCCTGGCTGTGCTCGCTTTCTTTCTCTCTGCTGTACTCAAGTCTCAAAAGAAATGTTGATATCACAGATTAGCTGATTAAAAATAAATGTCATACAGTACCGGTTAAAAGTCTGGACTCACCTTTCCATGAGTGAGAAAGTGTCTCCAAACTTAGTATTTGACAAATTAAAATTTTGACCTGATGATGACAGAGAAGTTATTGGTATTTCTTTGAGGGGGGCATGAATGTCTGTGGCCCTCATGGTGGCACTAGAGGAAAAGTCATTAAATCATTGAAGAACCATGAATGTCTTTATAAAATGTTGTGCCAATAGATAGATGGATATAGTCTTTATTGTCCCGAGGGAGATTTATTTTCACAGCCTGTACATATTCCACACAGAAACATACAGATATCCACACAACAATAAACCGATATACACAATACATAAACATGTAACATTCATTCCCCATATACCAAACCATGTACACAGATACACACACACACTGAGATGAGTCTGGATCTATACAAGGCTGCGATGGAAGAAAACGAGCTCTCAGGGAGGCAGCTGGAGGCAGTATGTGTAATCCTGATGAGTTTATTTCTGTTAGAGATAGTTGACAAGGTAAAGAAACACAGGGAACAATTACAACAGGATGGGTTGAATTATGCTTTTGTACAGCAACGGCAAGAGGTACGCTCTAAGTTTGGGTACGATATGGAGTCTTTGCACGGATTGTAGATATTTCACTGGATAAGTGAAAGCTTTGACCTGCTGGTGGAGCTAGATGAAAAGTCAAAGGCTCAGTAAAGTCAGAAGGATTAATCCCAGTTGTTAAGATATTTCAGTCTGGACCAACCGACAGAACAAACCGCCACACACACAGAGAGAGAGAGAGAGAGAGGCAGCAGTATTCGTTTGTGTACTCTCTGTCTTACAGCTCTCAGACAGCAGTCCTATTGAGAAAGCGGCCTTTATTGTGAAAGGAGCTTATGAATAAAGCAAAATCCCCGAGGATTTAACCGAAACTCTGTCATCGATACATCACCGTGGGTCACTTCGGTTCCACCTGCTAGAACCAGACAGACACCGCTCCAACGGGCACGAATGACGCCCAGTTTACCGTTATTCTTATGTCATCGCAAAAAAAAAAAAAAAACAGCTTTGCTTTGTTGACAGGTTGCCGAGGTGGGGCTTGAGTGAAAATTTCTTCAGTTAGTCTAACAATTTAGTCATTTCACCCGACCCTGCCTCCAGTATAAATAGCCCCCGTCTGCAGACACACCTTGTCCTAAAAATCTCTGGACAAATATTCTAAAAGTGGAAAAATCTAAACATACTAGAAGAAAACGGGACAACTGGTGACACAATCACACCATACAGGAACAGAGTCCCCCCCCCCCCCCCCCCCCCCCCCAACCCCACCCCTCGTCCTCCTCCTCTTTGAAGTTCGGTCCAGGCGGTTCAATTTCTGTACTCTATTTAGATTTAAATCCAGCGAGGCCGACGCAGAGAGTTCAAGTTCTCAGATCTAACATTCTCTCCATTCCTGCATCTCTTCAGCCTCTCGTCGCAGCGTTCATATGGAGATGAGGCGAGAGGAGAGTTCACAGAGGAGTCAGGGAGCAGTAAAATAATCTCATTTTAATAATAAGAAAAAGTACAAAAGATTGAAGAGGAATTTGTTGTAGCATCATAGAATAAAAACTTTGAGTGCTGCTGGTGGAACAGCACTTAAAACTCGACCTAGACTCCCTTTATAAGTTAAGTGGGGTTCATTTGTATCCGTGGCAACAACATTATTAGGTGTGTGAACTGTTGCCGTCTCCTGCCCAATAAGCGCTCACTGGTACCTGTTTGAAAGAGCGGCTTTGTCTCCAGTTTTTTTTCTTTTCTTTTTTGAGGAGTGAAAGCAAGCAGGCAGAGAGAAAGTTAAAGGAGGCGAGGTGTGATATTCTCAAACGTTTTTAGGAGCAGCTTAATGAGCCCAGAGATGACAGCGAAAGAGCAGGGAATCATATGAAATCTGTCTTGTCTGGTCCAAGAATTCATTAATTACCTAATTGGATTCAATTATTTTATCATAAATTTAATCTTTTGATGAATTCAGTCACTTTTTTGTAGTTTGGGTTCCCTTAAGAGGTGATGATGGATAAAATAAACACTATGCAGAGCAGTAAAGTCATTAGAGTCAATGCCTAAGAATATTTTACTTGGGGGGCCACTGATTTGAATTGAAAAGCCTTAAAATACAAAAGACAACACTAGCTGACTCCCTGACTGTATAAGGATCATTACCTCATTTCTAACAAGCTGCAGTGGGACGAGCACACACCTTCCACCTCCTCAACCCCCCTCCCTCTCTCACCACCTTCATATAAATCAAGTATGCCAGATATCCCCAGATACATTTCCTTCAAAATAAAAGCATAACTTAAATTGGGGGATCAGCTTGGTCTAATGAGATATTTGTTCTGGTTTGAAACATCTGTTGTGTTTCTTGCTATTTTCTGCCTCATCCTGTATTCTTTTATTGATGATTCGTCACTCTAACGACTTTCAAATCTAACTTAAAAACTGTTGTTTTCCTGCATCTTTGATCAATTAATTGATTGGTTTCTCTACTGCAATTGTGTTTCCTTTTTCCTTTTTACATTTGGGGTATTTTGCAATTTGTTTCTGCACTCTGAACTGTATTTCCAGTATTTATGACTCTGTTCTTAACTTTTCTAATTTCCTTTTAAAAAGGTTTCTATTCTCTTAATTGGCATTTTAATGTTCTTATATTGTTTTTCTAATGCATTATGTAAAGCACTTTAAATTGCTCTTGTGTATGAAATGTGCCGTACAAATAAACTTGCCATATATATTTTTCTTGCCATATCTTGACAATTGTTTCTCTGTTTCTTTTGTTTTTATCTGTTTCTAAACTGAGTCAGGTTCACAGCTGGTAATGTTTCATTGCTCCACTGTTTTTCCCTCTTAAAAAAAAATACAAATAAAGTGAAAATGACAATGAAACATGTTACTTTGTCTGAAAAAATGTTACAGTGTTGAACTCACTCACCTCCTGAGCAGCAAGGGTTTCACCCAGCAGCCTGGTTTTATTTTGAAAGCGGTAACGTGGCTTCCTCACGTTTCACTGCGAACAGCTTGACGCCGGTGTTTCCTCTGAGGTTTGACAGCCAGACCTGGTCCCAGTTTCTTTCTTCTGCACACAGCCAAGCATCCTGAGCTGTTGCTTCTGCTCACTGGAACTTTTAAACTCACAACCTGGCAAACTGGAACTCCACTGAGCCGAAAAATACACCACTGAAGAAGAAGTTCTGCAACAGGTGGGTAATATTCTTTTTTATAAAAAAGTTTTATACAAAGTTTCCTTTTATGAAGAAACATGAACATGTATGCTCTCTTTACCTTAAGATACTCTGTTCTCATCTACATTAACTCACATCCCTGTGATTGAACTTAACACAGAATATCATTCATTGTGAAGATATATTCAAGTCTGAAAAGATGGATAAAGTGAATTTCAGATGAGTTTAAACTCTGCTGTTCCTCCTGAATCGACACGTGGATTCATATTCAGTCTTCTTTTTGTCTTCAAATATTCAATATGAAATTTTATTTCTGAAGAAGGAAAAAATTATTTCAAAAAGAAGATATGTAGGAAATCAACAGATTAGATCTGTGTTTTTCACCTTAAAACTTGAAAAACATGTCTGTCTATTGGACAATTAATATGTCAGCATCATATCAGTTTAATATCTGAACGGCCTTGACAAATAACATAAAATAAAATAAAAAAACATCAGAATAAATTTGACAAAAATGAAATGAAATAAATGAAACAAACTAAAACCAAATCTGTCATTACTTTTACTACATAGAAGACAAACATGTCAAAACTATAAACTTTATTTGTTTGGTCTTCCACAAGTGATAAAGTACCTCAAAGAATGTCAGTTTAATCACTCTTGTGTATCACACACACACTTATATTTGAGTTAATTATATTTTTAATCAGATTTAAAAACAGCTTATGTTGATGAAAGTACTGCAGAATGTTAATATATCTATAAAATAAACTTTAAATAGTAGTAGAGGAATATTAAAGTGATTTTTTTCTGTTTCAAAAGTGTGTTTAATATCATGTAGAGAATCTATAGATTGTATTTGACAAACCGGTTGTTCAAACCTGATTGTTCACATGAGAAAAGTGCCTCATGTAGGGAGAAAAAATAGATGTACAGGTGAGGAGTTGTCCTGTCATGGCCTCAGCTCCTCCCATCATGTCTCACATTTTTCCGAGTCTCCTTCCTGAATGTTTGCAGTGTTGAGACGTGATGGAAAAAGGGCAGACTCTGGAATATATACACCGTGCTGTTTACATAGGCCCCGGTGTCGTCAGAGCTCCCATAATACAGGCTTCAAGTGGGGGAACAGATCTGGTCTTATGGGCCCTTGGTCTCTCTGGGAGTGGAGCTCACCACAGCAGCTCAATGAGCTCAGTGTGGGGGCCGGCCACCGGTGCGACTCACACACACACACACACATACACACAACTCAGCTGCTAATGAACTGTCACTAAGTCCAAACACCACGTCTCAGTCCTGAGGAGACACTCCCTCCAGGTTCTGAAGAAAGGCAACTTTTAACAGATCAGATGTACATCTGGGAGCAGCTGAGTTGAGTTTTGGGTCCTACATAGACGTGAAACCAAAGAAACTTCTCCACATGAAGTTTCACATCAGCCTTACGAGTTACATAAACTCTATTTGGCAAATAAAAGCAGACAGGAGTGTTCACCTTTGCTTCACTGCATCTCTGGCGATAACTGAGCAATTTGTTCAGGTTGTGGAAAGTGTGTTAGATTTCCGCAGCTCAGAGCAGTTTGCAGGAGCTTGTTGAATCTGTGCTGAGTGCCAGAGCTGCATCCACACCTGGTCTGATGCCCCAGTGACAATTTGTCCCAGGGTTTCTGAGCTGTTTACGTGAACTCTCTGTGCTTTCGGTGCTGCTGACCAACTGTAAAATCTAGGAGTGACATTTTATTATTTGTATTCCAATCCTTTTACTGAGAGACCCTGAAGGAAAAGTTTTGGTTATTTCCCATGAGAGACTTCTGTATTTGTATACCTGTGTGAGCTCTTCTCACTGGTTTGAAGTGGGCAGGTCTCAGTTGGGAAACGGTGATGTCACATATTTCCGTGCACCAGTCAGAGTTTAGTAATATTTGAATCAAAATCAGGATGAAAGTTGTAGGTTTTGTTCGTGTATGGTGTCAGGCCATTGCCACACCTACACAGCCCAGATGAAGCACATCAGTTTTTGAGTGATAAACTCTTCTGTCTATTTAGTCATGAATCTCTGAAGCGGCTATAATCAATATTTATAATGACGTATGAACGTATGTACAGAGATTATCAGCGACTCTGCAGCTCCTCTCGGCTTTATAGTGAGTTTTAGCTCATTTTTTAGCTGCGACTTTGCAAATTTACTGTTTTAGTTCACTCTCAGCGCTCTCATAGTGTCATTTTGGGCCGCAGCAGGCAGCTGTTTTCAGAGAAATAGCTCTAAAAAGCCACTGTACTGCTGCTCAGCACTAAATGGCAAACAGACACAGTTAGCTGTAGACTAGCTGGTGAACGTTGTGGAGCATTTAGCAGATAAAGAGCCAGATATTTCTCTCAGGAGTTGGTAGAGAGCAAAAACAGAGCTTAAAGAGAGTGAATATTGGACTTATATTCACCAGGTGTTGTTGCTCCATAACTGCTGGATGTGGAAATAAGCAACTGTTTGCTAACAAGTCCAACAAATCAACTTAGAAGGTCATGATATAGCCAAAAAATCAGTTATGGCAGGTTCAATCTTCATGAGAATTATCAAGGGTTTTAAACCATGTTGTCAATGAATTTAAGTTCTGTAAGAGTAGAAATGTCATGGTGGAAAAATACTTAATTGCAAGTAAAAGTCCTGCATTTAAAGTTGTAAGTAAACAAGTATTAGCATGTAGCATACTCAAGGATCAAATGGTGAAAGTGAAATTGTATATAATGGGAATCAAAGTCCAAATACCTCAAAAACTACTTATAACTTGTGGTTTAATGAGCAAATATTCCTCATGCACTTCTTTTAGATTCTTCACATATTAAGTAATGGAGTTAATTTTGTATTATTATTGTGTTGAGACTGGAACATACGAACCGAATTTAGGAAAAGTCTCTTCACTCTTCACAAGTCTCTCACTGGGAGGAGGAGGAGGGAGGAGCAGGAAGTGTTGCTCAGATGTAATAACAGCAAACATTTACTTTTTGAAATAACTGCAGCTCCTTGTTTTCCTCCTTGTAGAAAATAAGAGGCGGTTGTTAGAGAGTGAGTAATTGCTCACATGAACCGGTCGTGCGGTCGTGTGTCATTCCTCCCGGAAATGTAGCTGCTGTGTGACTTTTGTGGATTCATTCAATTGGAATCATGTCAGTTTGGTTTTAGGAGTCTGGAGGTGTACATCAAATGACTTGGACTTCAGAGCTGATTTGTCAACTTGACTTTGAACATCAGCGACTTGTGTTTTAATTTGGATATGACTCGGCTGGACCGGCAGCGTATTCACAGACAGAGCAGTGTTTAAACTGTAGGACTGCTACATGTGTTTTGAATGAATGCATGTGACTTTATGGCGGGATTTCTTTGTATTTTGTGTGTATCTGTAGAGAAATGGGGTCCGCTAACAGCATAACTGTGGAATGAGAGCTTGTATTGATCCCTCTTTGACTGAAAAAATGTTTTATTATATGAGACATTTTCACTTTTGTTTGCACTATTTGATATTTAATTGTTAAATTCAGTGGCACAGTTTGTCACCTCCACCAAGAAGGTCGTTTTCCATCTCATTAATCTGTGTCATAGTTAATATATAACTATATATATAACTATATATATGTATAGATATAATATATCTCCAAAATCAGTGAACAGATGTCTTTGAAATGTAGTGAAAAGTCTGGTTTTATTCGTAACTTAACTAACAAAAAATTAATTTCTGATCGTTTTCAGTATTTTCTCATGCAGTACTTATTTGTTATTTTCATGTATTTATATTTAGTACATGCAACACTTATTTGAATGAAAAAATATCAATTACATTAAATTAATTAATTTAATTTTCAAAACAGAAACAGCAATAAATGCTCACTGTTTTATATGTAGCAGTGACAAAAATGAGAGCGATGCTTTTATATCCCATCATTAGTGAGATAAGGTGACATGATGACGGTTCCTAAAAGAAAACTTTCTGGGGATTAATGAAATTCTTATTATGACTCATAATTGTTTTACTTGCATTTTGCTCATTTTCCTTCCTTTCCTTATTTCAGATAAAATATGATCAGGTGGACTGTGCTTCTGACTGTGTGTCTGAATGTCATCTCTGCAACATTTGACTACGTTTATGAAGAGCGTTCACTTCTGGGTAAGAAAGCATTCTGATCTTCATGAAGTGCACCTGAAAACATCATGACCGTAAATCAAGGCTGTATGAAATATGCTTATGTCTCTCTCGATACAGATCTCAAACATCTGTCATTTTTAGTCAGATAGAGTTTATATGTTGTCGTCTTTCTTCCTATTTTCTGTGTTTTTCTCTCACAGATCCAGAGGATGTGCTGAGTGTGGGCATTCCTCTGGAGAAACCACAGCGTCCTCTACTGGGAGGAACGTTAACATTACCGTGTTACTTCGAGGTGTGTGAATACGAGCTTTTGCTAAATATCAGTCCAGAAAAAAACCAATTTGTCATATGCTTAAATGGCGGACTGTTTACATAACTTAAAGCTCTGCTAATTATTTCTTTTAAAATATATTTTATAATTAAATGTAAAAATGCTCTTTTGCAGCTTTTCTGAGCCTCTTTTAGCTCATGACTTCATTTTGATTTTATTACATTAACATTTGTTTTCAACAAAAAATCCAATAAATCCACCATTGCTACCTGCCCAGCAGACAAAAGCAACTAGCTGGAGAGTAAAGTGTAACATCTTGGAGCTAAAGAGTCAGATATTTTTCTCAGGGGTTATTGTAAAAAAAGAGCTAAAAGGAGAGGGAATATTTGACAGAGAGATGAGTGCTATTTCTGCTCCATATCTGGGAATTGTTAGCTAACAGCTATATAATAAACCAATGTCATGACTGTGTGTCTGCCAGATTGTTTCAGAGTTTCTCTGCCCCCTAGTGGCCAAAAATGAATACAGCTTTAAAGGTGTACAGATTTAAAAAAAAAAAAAAAAAAAGAAAAAATCAAGAGACAGATAATTGAAGACTTATCTTGCAAAACACAGAAGTATAAAACAAGAGAAAAAAACTCTGTTGCTCCCAAATTCAATTTGTTTTTTATTCTAATTTAAAAAAAAACAGATTTTCCTACTAACCTCTGGCAGTATAGAGTCGTGCAGTTTCAGTTTAATGGTAACTAAATAAAAACTTCTGCCTCCACTCTAATATAATAAATGTAAATTAGTTTTTGGTGCTCATAGCATCAATAAAATACATTTAAAAAATTAACAGTAATGTGTATTTTCAGAAACTATTTCCACATAACTCGGGATAATGAAGAGAGCTCACTGTCACCCATTTCATAGGGATACATTTTAAAGGAGCTGCATCACACCCTGTAAGGAAGTATGAAGTAAATTGGTGAATGTTGTTGTTTTCCATGTAGGACCACACTGTCCCAGACCCAGGAGCTCCCACCATCGCCCCCTTCGCTCACCGCATCAAATGGAGCCTCATCACCAAAGAAAAAGTCACGACCATCTTAGTGGCCTTGGAAGGACAGGTGCGTATCGGCGAGAGCTACCTGGACAGGGTTCAACTGACGGGCTACCCGACAACCCCGACAGACGCTACCATCAAGATATCTGAACTGCGGTCCAGCGACACGGGAGTCTACCGCTGTGAGGTTCAACACGACATTGAGGACAACCACGACGATATCAATGTGCAGGTTCAAGGTACGCAAAGGAGTGTCAGATCAGTGTCTGAGAGACAAATGCGGTGGATACAACAGATCTGAATATCCCTGAAAAAGTTGTTTAATTGTTTTTGTTATATTTCACACTGTTTTCCTTTAATTGGTTGCCAAATTCATGTGGGTGTGGCCTATTTGACATAAGCTGTGTCCAGAAGTGCAACATGCTGCCAAATGTGTTGCCGTGGTATTACAGAAATAACTCAGTGGTCATGAACCAGACTTGACGTTTTGCACAAATTGATTTCATTACAAAGCCATAATATTCTCAGACAGGTTTTAAGTAAAATCAAGTTACCACCATCACCAAATCATCATCTGTCGCTGTGATACTTTGATGCAAATCCAGATTAGGTTTAAAAATTTCTAAACATGTTTTATTATTTAAATAAAATTGGATAATTGTACTTTACTTAACCTTTTGTAGAGACTTTGTGAGTGTTTTCTTGTTTTGTGGTCTTGACCATGACAACATCTTACTGAATTCACCTTTAAACCAAAGCTGGACTGATATATCGGCCGATATTAGTTCATGGCAGACATATCAGTTAATGTTTATATGTCGACCCATAAGTAACAAAAAATTGCTTGGTTATGTTATGTGATATGTTATGTTACCTGATTTTAAATACAGATAAGAACTCCAGTATCAGTGAAGCTACACTTTAAACTATTGTTTATCTCTGTAGGTATCGTCTTCCACTACCGGGCCATCATGGGCCGCTACAGTTTGACCTTCGAGAAGGCGAAGGCTGCGTGTACCCAGAACAGCGCCGTCCTAGCTTCACCTGAACAGCTTCAAGCAGCTTATGATGATGGATTCCACCAGTGTGATGCTGGCTGGCTCTCTGACCAGACAGTCAGGTCAGTCTGTGCTGTAACATGACGGACAATGACTGCCGATTAATGAAGATTCATGTGTTGATGATGGTGACAAACATATTATATATAAGTGTCTTAACAAATACAAGCTATCCAACTGACAAATGCACAGTCTATGTACTTTCTATTTTACATACATTTAAAATATATATACTATATTATTATATATACTATAACTAGTATAGGTCAAAGGTTGTATATGTTTATGTTATGTATATGTTTGTATAACAGCTTAATTATGAGTAAAAATGTGCTTTAAATCATTCCCTGCATTGAACAGTTTGTCACTTTTGTTTAATTATTAAATTAATTTTCTGTCAGAATTGTGATGTGTTGCACAGTTTCTAGAAGGGACGATTTTTAAACACTCCTTAGTGGTGTGTTCATGAATGCTCCAACATCAGAGAATTCATTGTTGCCTGCAGAAAAGCAGCAATACGTTAACTATTTCATACTTAAGAAACCAAAGCTCATTTGTCTTTGACTGAAGGTACCCAATCCATGATCCTCGTGTGAACTGCTACGGTGACAAAGAGGAACTTCCCGGGGTCAGGACTTATGGAGTGAGAGAACTCAATGAGACTTATGACGTCTACTGCTTTAGTGAGAGGATGACAGGTACACAATGAATCTGTTGTGGGAATTTTCATACATTTTTAGATGTTCTTTGTGTATTTTAAGGTCATTCTTTAATTTTAATAATCTAACCTCCCTTATCCGATACAGGCAAAGTTTTCTACACCGCCTCTGCAGAAAAGTTCACCTTCTCTGAGGCTGTGGTGGAATGCTCTAAGCACGGCGCTCAGCTGGCTACTACAGGTCAGCTGTACCTGGCCTGGCAGGGTGGGATGGATGTCTGTAACGCTGGCTGGCTGGGAGACAGGAGCGTCCGTTACCCCATCAACATTCGACGGCCGCAGTGCGGAGGAGGTCTGCTGGGGGTGCGAACTGTTTACCTCCACACAAACCAGACAGGATACCCACTTCCTGAGTCTCGCTATGACGCCTTCTGCTACACGGGTAAGTCCTCATTCAAATCCTGAGTGTCTAGATTTACAGTGCTTTCTGTGCTCCATAAGTAGTCTAGTTCTGTTCTGTGAAAATCAGACAACAAGATGAGAAAGACCAACATAAAAAAGATGTGAATATAGTCACAGCAAAGTCTTAGGATTCCCTTATTAACACTTCTTCTCCCTCACTTTCAGACTTAACTGATGAAGATGGTTCAGGTATCATAAGAGAAGGAAGTGATGTGTTGAGTGTTAGCACGGAGACACGGAGCCCAGAGGTGTTCTTCAGGAGGACGACTACAGAGAGCGAAGCGGTTGGAGAGGTGGAGACTCAGCAGCCTACGGTTGTGGACTTCACCTTCACAGAGAGCCCCACCGAGCTACCGCTGCCTCAGCCGCCCAGCGTCACTGAGCTCATCACTGAGTGGATACAGCCAGCCACCGCCAAGCCTGATGTGGACAGGGAGCCTCAGCCGCCCAGCGCCACTGAGCACATCACTGAGTGGATACAGCCAGCCACCGCCCAGCCTGGGGTGGACAGGGAGCCTCAGCCGCCCAGCGCCACTGAGCACATCACTGAGTGGATACAGCCAGCCACCGCCGAGCCTGGGGTGGACAGGGAGCCTCAGCCGCCCAGCGCCACTGAGCACATCACTGAGTGGATACAGCCAGTCACCGCCCAGCCTGGCGTGGACAGGGAGCCTCAGCCGCCCAGCGCCACTGAGCACATCACTGAGTGGATACAGCCAGCCACCGCCGAGCCTGACGTGTCCAGGGAGCCTCAGCCGCCCAGCGCCACTGAGCACATCACTGAGTGGATACAGCCAGCCACCGCCGAGCCTGACGTGTCCAGGGAGCCTCAGCCGCCCAGCGTCACTGAAGTCATCACTGAGTGGATACAGCCAGTCACTGCCAGGCCTGAGGTGGCCAGGGAGCCCAGTGAAAGCTTTGTGATGCCTTCAACTGGTCAGTGATGGAACTGCTGGTGCATGTTATAGTCACTGTAACGTCACAAAGACAGTCTAGTGTGGTCCAACTCCTAATATTGAATAAAAAGGCTCCACCACATGAGATTCTTTCTTTTCTTCTTCTTTCTGTACGCAGGTGTGGTCTTCCATTACCGCCCAGGATCCGGTCGCTATGTCCTCACTTTCATTGAGGCCCAGCTGGCCTGCCAGAGTGTTGGAGCCTCCATCGCCACCCCAGAGCAGCTGCAGGCGGCATACGAGGCTGGATATCACCAGTGTGCTGCAGGATGGTTGATGGACCAGACTGTCAGGTAAATCTGACATGTATTTTCAGACCAGGCAGAGAGATTATTGTTCTAAAAAGACATTTAATAAGCCTTCACATCTGCTCTTTTCTAGGTATCCCATTGTTTCCCCTCGAGATAAGTGTACTGGAGATCTGGGAGATCAACCTGGAGTTCGGTCCTATGGTCTGAGGCCAGCAGATGAGAGATATGATGTGTACTGCTACGCTGATGGGCTCAAAGGTGAGAAACCTACAGAGAATTACCAGAAACTCTGCAGCTGCCCTCAGCTTTATAGCAAGTTTCAGCTCATTGTTTAGCTGTCCAACTGCAACTTTACTGTTTTGTTTCACTCACAGTGCTCTTATAGTGTCGCTTTTGGCTGCAGCACTTTTCAAAGAAAAACCTCTAAAAACTCACTGTACACTACCTGCTCAGCACCAAATGGCAAACAGTTAGCGACTAGCTGCTGAACATAGTGGAACATTTAGCAGCTAAAGAGACAGATATTTCCCTCAGGAGTTGGTAGAGAGCAAAAACAAAATAAAGAGAGTGAATATTGGACTTACATTCACCAGGTGGACAGAAACACGACTCCAAATGAATGATAATGTTGTTCTGTAACTGCTGGATGTGGAAATAAGCAACTGTTTGCTAACAAGATCAACATACCAACTTAAAAGCTGATAATATGTCAGTGTTGTGTTCACTACTTGTTTCTGCTGAAAACAAGGCCAAAAAACCAATTAATGCATCTTGCTGTAAAACGATCGATGCCACTCTACTATCTGTACATGAAGAATTGAACTTGAATCTAAAGGCAGTTAGCATAGCTTAGCATAAAGACTGGAAATAGTGGGAAACAGCTGTCCTGGCTCTGGCTGAAGCTCAAAACTCCACCAGTTGGCTTACCAGTTAATGTGTTATATGTCATTTGTTTAATTTGTACACAAACAGAAATGTAAAAAATACAACAATTTGTGGTTTTTAAGGAGAGTTATGGTATGTGCTGTAACTATTTTTTGGCAAACAGCATCTAAGAGCACTGATTTTCAAGAGCCTTTTCGTTACTTTGAGGTTTCCAGGCAACAAGGAGACACTACACAGAAGTGTGGTTGTTTGTCAAGAAATAGTACAGTGTTACTCTTTCTAAATCTGTACAGATTAAACCGACAAGATACAAGTTCTAGGAGTGTTGGGAGGTAGAGAAACAAGCTTGCTGTTTCCCCCTGCTTCCAATCTTTATGCTAATTGCCTCCTGGCTCCAGCTCCATACTTGACGGAGAAACACAAAAATGGTATTGATCCTCTCATCTAAGACTTAACAAGAAAGCAAATACTGTAAGCATATTGTCCTAAATGTTGAAACTGTTCCTTTAAGGTTTTTACAAGTCTATGCTAAAAAGCTAGCATCCACGTTTAATTTAGTTTTAACAAGTAATGAAAATTTTTGTGCCATATTTAACATCAATTAGCCAAATGCTTGTCAGTAAACAAGCAGTAAGCTTTTTAAATGAACTATAGGAGTCATGAAAACTTGAATTACAATTAACCAAAATGTACCAGACTTAGAATGATATGAGTATAACATATGTAAGACAGGATCAGACAAGGATTTCAGTTTGTCTCTGACTTTATGTCTCCATTTTCAACTTTTTTCACTTCTTCACCATCTTTACGTCTCTTCGTCATCTGCTCCACAGGCGAGGTTTTCCACTTGGGCTCTGCGGAGGGTTTCACCTATGATGAGGCTGTTTCTAGCTGTCAAGCGCAGAACGCCATCCTGGCCTCCACAGGAGAACTCTATGCAGCCTGGAAAATGGGTTTTGACAAGTGCCGTGCTGGCTGGCTCTTGGATCGTAGCGTCCGTTATCCCATCACCAACCCTCGTGCTGGGTGCGGAGCGGGGAGGAGAGGAGTACACACTGTGTACGCTGACCCCAACCGGGCAGGCTACCCTGACCTTCACGCCAGATATGATGCATATTGTTTTAGAGGTAAACACTTAATTATAACTATCTAAAGGGCTCGTTCTGAATTCATTCATTAATGCATATAATTTTCCTCTGTTTAATTCTTGCAGCTGATATTCTACTTATTGCAAATGAAACTGGACTGAACATCACAGATATCCAGGAGGCCCTCCTGAACCTAACAACAGTTACTGATTTATTGAGGCCTGGTAAGCTATATTTCAGTCCTGAACACTGAATGCTTTATTTACCTGCCCAAACATTTCTTATACTTCCCATGTAACTCACTCTCTTCTTATATGTCTCTTTAGCTGTCCCCTCCATCGTCCAACCCATCCCTGTGGAGTCTTCAGGTTCTGGTTCAGGCTCAGAAGACTTTGGCTCAGGGTCTGCAGTTGATAGCGGCTCTGGGGATCACTCTGGAGACTTGTTTGGCTCTGGAGACGGGTCTGGATCTTCAGACTTGTCTGGTTCTGAAGACCGGGTCATCTCTGGAGACTTGTCTGGTTCTGGAGACGGGGTCATCTCTGGAGACTTGTCTGGCACTGAAGACCGGGTCATCTCAGGAGACTTGTCTGGTACTAGAGATGGGGCCATCTCTGGAGACTTGTCTGGTTCTGGAGACCGTGTCATCTCTGGAGACTTGTCTGGTTCTGAAGACCGGGTTATCTCAGAAGACTTGTCTGGTTCTAGAGACGGGGCCATCTCTGGAGACTTGTCTGGTTCTGGAGACCATGTCATCTCTGGAGACCTGTCTGGTTCTGAAGACCGGGTCATCTCAGGAGACTTGTCTGGTTCTAGAGATGGGGTCATTTCTGGAGACTTGTCTGGTTCTGGAGACCATGTCATCTCTGGAGACTTGTCTGGTTCTGGAGATCGGGTCATCTCTGGAGACTTATATGGTTCTGGAGACTTGTTTGGCTCAGGAGATCAGTCTGGCTCAGGGGACCTGGTTGGTAGTGTGAGTGCAGAGCTGCCCAGTGGAACACTGGGTCTTACCAGTACAGATGCTTCTGGATCAGGTCTCAGTGGAGAAAGATCCGACATCACTGTCATTTTTTCAGGCATCGACAGCACTCTGGCTGAAGGAGGTTCAGTTTCAGGAAGACTCCAAGAAGCCGAAGAGGGGAGCGTGGGGATCCTTATCTTCCCTTTATCTGAAACAGGCTCTGGAGTGGTCAGTGGTAGTGGGGACCTGTCCGGATCTGGCAGTGGATCTGGCTCTGCAGAGAGTGGCTCTTCCATGGAAAGTGGACAAAGTGGACAATTCTCTGGCATGTCGTCCAGTTTCATCACTAGCCGGGACTTTTCTGGGTTCAGTGGTTTCCCATCAGGAGCCTCTGGAAGTGCCAGTGGACAGCCAGGAGATGCTCAGATACTACTTGTAGATGATGAACTGGTTGATGCATCCACACATATTACCCACAAGGAGTATGAGCTTGGTGGAGGCTCTCTGGCATTCAGTGGCTCAGGATCTGGGGTTCTCAGTGGTGATCTCAGTGGCTCGGCCTCTGGAAGTGGCTCTGGGCTCTTCTCAGGTGTTACCTTTGTGGGGTCAGGCTTCACTGACCTTACAGAGTCATCTTCTGTAGAGCAGGAGGCCTCTGGGTTTTTACTCTACAGCTCCGGACAGGGAAGTGGTGGACATATGTCAGGATCTGGAAGCTCAGGCTTCCACTCTGGGTCTGGATCAGGAATGTCTGGATTGGAGTCCTCTACCAGCGGGGAAGAAGGCAGTGTTACATTCTTGACTGAGGATTTTATGACAGAGGTATCTGGAGGCAATACAGTGGCTATGGAGCTTGGACAGGGGTCAGCAGAGTACAGTGGAGAAGGAAGCGGCAGCAGCGGCAGTGGCATCTACTCCGGCAGCGGAGATACCCACTCATCCACAGCCAGTGGCGTTTCTTCAGGAGCTCCCTCTGGAGATCTGCCACAAGTGGTGCTGCCCTCTCCGTCCAGTGAGTGGGTACTGACAGAGAGCACCACAGGAGCAGAGCAGATGCTGAGTGGAGTTGAACTAGCACAGACTTCTAATAATGTCTATCAGACCCCCGGCCATGCATTCGCCCCTGCAGGACTGGCTGCCCCTGCTACTGCAGCTACACCAGTCTCTGTGCAGGCACCAGGCATTGTGGCAGAAACTGATTCTGTGGAGGGTAAGTCTACCTATTCTTTCACATGACAATTTAATACTTTGTGTCTTTGGTTCTTAGGTAATATTACATATTTTACAATGTGTTGTCTTGTATTCTGTAAAACCAAGGGACAGAGTGTGTGGATGGTACGGAAAGCAGGGTTTGTTCAAAATTATAGGGATTTTGCACCCTCATGATATAATGTTTAAAGGAGTTTACTGCGGGTTTTGCATGTTTTCGTCAAGAGCTGAAATGATTAGTTGAATCTTTAATGGAAAGAAAAGGATCAGTTAACGGTTTGGGTCATTTTTTATGCAAAACTTAAACCTCTCAAATGCAAATACTTCTAGTTAGTCTATGTCAGTAAACTGTACATCTCTGGGTTTTGGACTGTTGATCGGACAAAACAAGCAAACAATTTAAAGAAGTCAACTTGTGCTTTGTGAAGTTGTTGTGGACACTTTACACTGTTGTCTGACATTTTATGGACTCAAGGATTAATCAGTGAACTGAGAAAATAACAGCTGTGTCAGTCAGCATTAGCAACAAATGTTTGCGGAGCTGCTACGACTAGTTGATTAATTAATTAGACAAAAAAATAATCAACAACAATTTTGATAATTGTTTAATTTGCTGCTTTTGCTGCCTTGTCTTAAATTATATTAAATATTATTATAATATTTTTGGGTTTTAGACTGTTGGTCAGACAAAACAAGACATTTGAAGACGTCACTTTGGACTCTAGGAAATTAATAATAAAATGAATCGTTAGTTGCAGCCCTAAATCTTTGATAAAGTTTGCTGATGACACAACTTTGTAAGTCTATAAGCAATGAAGAAACAGAACATGGTCCTGTGCTGGAAGAGTTTAAGACTCTCATCTGACCAACAAAATCAAAACCCCCGGTAACTCCGTTTCAACACAACAATAGTGTAACTTTAACAAAAGAAAAAAAGGCATCACAGCTCCACCGCTGAATTTACACTTGTAGATTCAGAGCATCACATTTTAATCATTTTACCTATGTTTCTAGGTGGCCTTAACCCATGTGAACCCAACCCCTGTGGCAGCGCTTCATGTACAGTAGAGGACGGGGTCGCTCTCTGCCATGGTAAGTCCCAACACTGTTCATCCTTCTCCTTTCTTTGTATGCATTAAAAATTGTGTGACGATGTTTTGGTTTAACAAACCTCGTCAGTAACGTTTCTCCGTATGTCTTTGTTGTTGAGCAGTTTGCATGTTTTATATTTTTGGACTGCATTCTGTTTATTAATCAGCTTGTGACCTAAAGTTATATTTTCAGATAAACACTTGATTATATTTACTGTTTGTGAATCAGCATTACCAGACTTAACAAAAATCCTTTTTCTCTCCCTGCTGTTCTGTCCTGTTTTGCATCATATTTTTGCTCTTTGTTTTGTGTGTTCCTTTTCGTTCATTTTGTCTGTGCCTGGTTATGGGTCTCTGTGTTTGTGTGGCAGATTTGAATGTTATGGTGTTTGTCAAATACGTATCGGCTCTGCTCTGACGTTACACAGCATCTGTGTCACACGTTTATCACAAGTGTCGTCAGCCTATATGTTGTTTTTGGTCTGCTGTGCCAATTCGCCACCTCCGCTCCACTGCATGCATGCTAAACATGGGCAACATATGTGCTTTCTGGCATTATATGGGTGCTCTAATCCTGCTGGAAATCGAATACTGATCTTCTGCTGCAACTAACCACAGATTCAAACATAAACTTACTGCAAATATTGTGATTTTTAGTTATTGCCTTTGCAAAACTAAATAAATATGCATTTCATTATATATCATATATATTTGGTAACCTGGAAGACCTCAAATCATAAGATGTATCAAAAACAAAACATAGTTTGCAGTAAGTCTAATCTGGATCAGAAGTTCCAGCAGTGATAGTATTGTTCACTAACTCCATCAGTCCTGAGGTGTGATAGTCCTGCTATCACAGCCCCACCCCCACCCCCCACCTCTTCTTGTTTGCCAACCTAACCACCTCCCATCCCCACCCCTCGCTCAAACAGTAGTGTCACCCGCCCCCTTTTTTGCAGAGGTAGATGTGTGCCATTCCAACCCTTGTGCCAATGGAGCCACCTGTGTGGAGAGTGCAGACTCTTACAAATGCTTATGCCTGCCCAGCTACGGAGGGGAACGCTGTGAGATCGGTACGAGATCAGCTTCAGCTAATAAATACTAACAAAAGCCTCTCAAAAACAACTGAAGCGAAAGAGAGATGCTAAACATCACCATCATTACTCACTGTGGCTCTGTGAAAATACAAAGTCATGTGGAGTCCTGGTGGCCCAACAGTTGAAGATGCAAAACGTGTAACTGTGATGTCCCTGGTCTGCAAAAGGCTGTAAAAGTAGCTAAAGGGTCAGTTCATCCAAATCACAGAAAAAAATATTTCACTTACCACAAGCAGTGTCTGGTAATGCAGTAATTGTTCAGTTTTTTACAGCTCAAAACACTGAACAATTAACCCTTTTTTATACCCCTTTATTGAACAGCAATTGTCCAGTCATAGTTAAACAACCTAAATGACTCAGCAGGTCTGTTTGGAGACCTCCCAAGTTGCCGAAGTGATGAGCATAGGGTACTACTAGTAGTAAGTATCTGAAGAAAGAGATTTTTCTTTTGTCCAAAACCCAAAACACAACAGAACAATTTTAAGGAATGGATTAAATAAAGTATTTGTCTCTTGACAAACGCTTACGTTGTATCCTAGCATTACTTCCAAGATTAAAGGGCAGCATATTATTAGATAACTATATTCATTTACAGGATTTCAGGTTCCATTCAGAATATCCCTGTTCAGGACCTGGTATTGGAAGCCACGTTGACACATCCCAATATTCCAATAATCACTGCCAATTTTGAGTGGTAAATCTGCCACCATTATCAATAAAAACTGCATATGTGCCATGTTACTATTAAACGCCAGACTGGTGTAGCAACAGTAACTAAGGGAGGAGGGACTTATCAAACAAACAAAGGTTTCTTTGGCAGAACGTTGTTCATAGTGAGACACAATAATCTCAGTTTAAGGTCCAAGATATTAGCTTATTCAGGCCTTTAAACCGCATATCACAGTCTTCATCAGAAAATGGAACTGGCTCAGGTGTCATCACATGACCACAGTTACACTCGGAGATCATGTGATTGACACTAGCTTCATTATGCTTGGGGCCGCATTCTCGTCATTCACTTTTTGTACCCGCGCTGGCCCAGAGCGACAATCTCTCTACCCTCCTCTTTACTGACAAGATGTTCTGCTCCGTGTTGGAGGGTCCTCACCACTGATCTTTGATGTTGTACGATGACACCTGAGACAGTTCCATTAGTGGATGAAGACTGTGAGAGGCACTTGAAAGCTCAGAAAAAGGCTAGTGAGTGGATCTTGAGTTGAGATTATGTTGTCACACATACTGATCCAAAGGTCAACAATGACCTTCCATGCTCGTGTTCACAGTGGGGTCTGCGGATTACCCTGAGCAAACTGGAGGTCACACCACAAAGTACATTGGCTGGTCCATGTGACATACGGCCAGTCACGATATCACTCGCAGTTTCTCTATTTTCTCTCTACTGATCTGTTTATATCCCTCTGGCATTTTGTTCAGCATAGCAAACCATTTTCTTTAATAACATCTTATTGAAGAGGGAAATCACAGCTAACGAGCTTGCTAACGGTTAGTTAGAAAACTAATTCAAAGTAACTAAATTTGCCATGAAATTTCTCTGTTTTAAATGCTGATGTGACCAGACAGAAAATTGGGATGGTAACAGAAGTCTCAGAGGTGGACATCTCAAACTCTGGGGCAAATAAAAACCAATGCTTTCTGCACGGCTAAATGCTACTAAGGCTAAGTGGAAATGTTTGGCTGAACCAACTCATTAAAGTGGAGCATGGGAGAGAATGAAGCCTTTCAATGTTTGAGAAAAAGAAAAAAAAAAAAGTGGAAATTTACAATCACGTTACTGTTGGGCATGGCCCTTCCTGTTGAGAGTGAAATTATGTGTAATTTTCCATTCTGTATTGGGACATTAGCACGTCAGGAAGGAAATACCATCCATCATCAAGTTTGTACTGGATGCAGGACTGACTGCGGGCATCGCGGTGGGATAATATATTCCTCACTGACTTACAAGACAACAACTGAATATGTTAAACAGAAACACTACATGGGTTGTGAAGAACATCAAGCACTGTTCCAGCTGCTGAAGCACTAACAGACAGCTGCATCTGATGATGAAAAGCTTCTCATCATCAGATTCAGTGCTTTAGTATTTCAACCCATCTGTAGTTGTAGATATTATCTTTGTCTCAGAGCCTCAAAATTGAAAAAAAAGGGACATATTTAAGTGAAAGTTCATACATTGAATGAAGTGACATATTTCACAATGTTTCCTCCTTGGTGTTGTGGCTGCAGATGAGCAGCAGTGTGAAAAAGGTTGGACTAAGTTTCAGGGGAACTGCTACCTGCACTTCTCCGAGAGGGAGGAGTGGCTGGACGCAGAGCAGCGCTGCCGGGACCTGAACGCACATCTGGTCAGCATCATCACACCGGAGGAGCAACACTTTGTCAACTGTGAGTGCTTAACGTGGTGTGTGTGTGTGCGTGTTTGTGTCTGTAGAGACGTAGAGAAAATGAAAAGTAAAGTTCTGTCGACATGTTTTTCCGCCCGCAGTGAACGGAAAGGACTACCAGTGGATCGGACTGAACGACAAGACAGTAGAGAATGACTTCCGCTGGACAGATGGCACTCCGCTGGTGAGTGAAGGACGGTGTTTCATAGCATTTTATCCACTTATTGAATCCAAACCTTTTCAAATCCCTTACTGAATCTTCTAGGTTGGCAGAAACGGTTTCCAGTAGCAGCCAAATTAATGTTCATAACCTAAAAATGAGATGAAAAGCATAATATATGAAATGTGAATTGAATTATCTGACACATTTAAATTATATGCTGCAGCCTTCTGTACTTCAGGAGCTACTTAATACAAGTACTGAAGGTCCTGATTCAGAACTATTAAATTAATCAGATTAAAATATTGATTTGATGTGAATCAGAGTTTAAGATTCTTGAAGTGAGGTGATCAGCTGATTATGTCTCTATCAAACTACAAAAACACTCAGTCCACAGTGTTGTTACAGAGTGATGCATCTTCACTGACAAACAATCTAAGTGTGAATACCAACACCTGCTGCTGAGAGCACATTCACCAGAGAACTTTTCATTGTACCCGTTACACAATTAAAGTTAATTAGCTACAGCTGATCTAATCTGCCACAGGTGACATCTGTTATTATACAGACAATGACAGTCAGCTAAAAATGAGAAGCTGTTACCTGCAGTGTATGTTTTCCACTACTCTCGACTAGTAAAAAGATAAAAAGGTTTTGATGTGTGAAAAGCTGTGAAAATTGCTGTTTACACTTGTGATAAGAGGTTCTCTGAGCAGGTGAAAACTCAATCACCAAAATAGCTCTGCACCACCTGATCTGCATAAACACAACCTCAGCTGCATCGCTGCACCTTCCTCAGCGCACAGGTGCAAGAACGAAAGACATATATCATCTGTACTTCTGCCACCTTTGCAGCAAGAGACCTAAAAGTTTAAACACACCCTGCTAGCGGACGCTTGACGCTGAAATGTTCATTACACACTCAAAAACACACACACACACAGTACTGATGATTATTCTACTCTCAGAGCTTTACCAGCAGTGGAGCCACCAAAGTAAATAATGTATTGCACTACATTTGATATTCCTGTGTGTAAGAGGACATTTATTTTTGATTGTAATGCTAGAGGAAAGCTCAGGGGCTCAACACACTGGTGCTGCAAATAACATTAATTCTCATCATTTATTAATCTTCCAGTTATTTTCTCTTAATCATTTTGCACATAAACTGCTGGAAAATAGTGAAAAACCCCTATTTAAGACATATTATTACATCCGAGGTAATATGTTGAAATAGTTTGTTTATCCAACCAACGGTGCAAAATCCAAAGACATTTAATCTATTATCATATATAACAAGGAAAAGCATCAAATCCAAACATTTGAGGAGCTTGAACCAACATGTTTGGCATTCTTACTTTAAAAACGACTGAAACTATTAATCGATTATTAAAATAGTAGCAAAGTAATGTTTTGTTGATCAACTGATTGATTGATTTACTAATCCATTCAGCTCTACAACATACAAAAACTACATTTCATGGCAATCTGGCAATTTAGATGTTGATATTTCTTGCTGTGGACGAACATCCTGAAGGGCTAAACAAACAACAAAAACAGTAGTGTTGCATGGTATAAGATATTATAGTATGATTTAGCTAATACAAAATGATAAAAACAGTAAAATTCAAAGGTAAAGCTGTGAGGTCCCTCTACTCTGTGCTTACTTTGTGGTAAAGAATGTTTCTATTTCCTTTTTCTTCTTCAGCAATATGAAAACTGGAGGCCGAACCAGCCTGATAGTTACTTTAAAGCCGGAGAAGACTGTGTGGTGATGATCTGGCAAGAGAGCGGTCAGTGGAACGACGTGCCCTGCAACTACCACCTGCCATTCACCTGCAAGAAAGGCCCAGGTACGCCGGCTCAGGCTTCACATCTGCTCCGGTCTGAAGCAAAGCCTTTAAAGCTGCATCGATTGATGTACAGTCACTAGAGAGCAGATATTATTGCCTGATGTGGTTGCTATGGTAAATGTATTGGCAAACGTTTAAATGCTCGCACATCCAGTCTGACATTGATTCTCCTTTTAGCTCTATTCTGACTGTCACCAGCTCCTGAAAAAACATGTTTTTTTTACTGTAGCTGCTAAAGTAAATGCTCCACTTTGTTCACTACATAGTTGCTAACATTGCATATCTGCCGTTGGCTGCTGAGCAGGTATTACAGGTCTCATGGGTCTAAAATTTTGGTGAGCTGAACTGAAATGGACCCATGGAAGACCTGCCCGAACCCAACCTGCAAACATTCAGATCAGGAAAGAAAAGTGCAGTAGATGCAGTAATTAGACCAACAAACAGACCCAAATGAGAGAAAACAGCAACAGCAGCAGTCTGATGCTCCAGCAATTAACGAGCTGCAGCAGTCGAAAAGAGCAAAACATGTCATTTTTTCCCTGCGCTCCACAGCTCACACTCTCCGTCTTGCCTCTAAACACACATTTTCCCCTGTGGTGATAATGACACATCACATGAGCAGAGTTAATAGAGAATCTGACACACAAACCCAAGACCCAATAAAACCGGTACCCCACCCACCCGATCAGACTGAGTATAATCAGGACCGACTCGAGTCCTGGGTCGGGTCTCGGTGACTATAGGAACCAAGTGGAACTGTGAATACTAGGGGCGTGCTTGAATACAAATACGTTATTCGAAAAAGCACATATAGTGGGGTTTCTTACAAATATTTGTTTCACACAAATATTTTGAAAATTATTTGTTTTTGGGAAGAAAAAAAAAAAGTCAAATACCAGCATGCAGGTCAGTTACATCACTATCTCAGTGTCTCTTCTCTGCTCCACTGTGACGTCTATCAGCAGGTCTCAACGAGGGGAGTCACATCCACCTGCTACATGACGCACATTTCCTTATTTGGACATCATTCCTGGAGTTACTGACACTTTAATTTTCTAATTAAAAGCATAATAAAAACAAAAACAATATTTTTTTAGGCCTCTTCCCACTTTCATTCGAATACAAATACAAATAATTTTGCTGCCTCAACAAATACAAATACAAATACTGGGCCCTCTGCACATCCCCTAGTGAATACCTCTAGCAAGTAGCATACTGGTTTAGCAGAGCTTGTTTTCAGGAAACAGCTGTCTACTGTTGCTTGAAATGGGATTAAAACCAAAACAACAAGATAAAAGATGGTCTAACCTTAACTAAGTGCTGCCAGTGCCTAAACTTTTCCAGACATTGTACTGCAAACTCAGATATTTTGGCTGAGAAAAACAGGAAATACGTTGCCACTGAACATTTTACTCATACGTTCAATATTAATATTTTTGTGACTTGCCAAATACTTGACTGAACAACCTTGTTATGTTGGCAGAAAACATTATTGGTCTGGAATTACGTTTCCTGTTGCAGTTTAATAGTATATAAACATATTTCTAGGAGACATGGTTTGATATGTTGACCTCTGTCCTCAGTGTCCTGTGGCGCCCCGCCGGAGGTGGAGAACGCTCACATGTTCGGTAACAGGAGGGAGGAGTACCCTGTCAACTCCATCATCCGGTATCAGTGCAACCCAGGGTTTACACAGCGCCACCCACCGGTAGTTCGCTGTAAGGCAGACGGACAGTGGGAGAAACCCCAGGTGGAATGTACTGACGGTGAGTTCGCTCTACAAATATAGTTTGTAGAGAAACCTCACTGATAACGAAGGATGGGTGTGTTCATTTCTAACAATAACTCACTTTTTGTTGTGTCTTCTCCGTCACCGCAGTAAAATCCAGAAAAAGAATACAGGAGAGGATCAGCAGGAGTCCGGCAGAACCAGCCAGCAGCAGCAGCAGCAGCAGCAAGCTTCACTAAGAAAGAACAAAGAGGAATTAATTATTTAAAAGAACATTTGCTCCACACAAAAATCCATTTTCCATTTTAGTGAAGATGATTTGAAAGGTTGAATTATTGAAATTTCCACATCCCACAGGGTGCTACATCATGGTAATGTGATTTTTTGTCTGTTGTGTTCCCTGCCCCTTCATAATATATTTTAATTATATGTAATAATTTTATTGCTCTGAGTTTATTTTCATTGTGTGTATTGTAATATAATTTTGTTTGGTGAAATTATTGATGAAATAATTTGTTCTATACAAGTTTTACATTTATAGACGGCAACATCTGTCTGGTTCACTGTAGTCTGCTGTAGATCTTTACCACAGAAAACAGTCCACATATCCTGATCGGCATTTAGATGTCGGTCGAATGAGCTGATGATGATGTCAGGTACCATGAAGAAATGTATTTGTGTACCCATTAAACTCTAATTTATGTAGGAGTTAAAACACAGCAGCAGGGGGGGGGGGGGATTCTGCTTTAAAATGTGTGTTAAAGTGTTTTCACGTCAATCATCACAGTCGGTGAAGTTGAAGGTGTCAGTGTCAGTTTCCTGCTGTTCGTTCCTGTTATACGACTTGATAAAAAAACGACGATTCATCACAGGAAACAATCCATCTAACGTCACCCGGAGGTGAATGTTGTCATTAAGTGTAAGCACATTAGAGCGCTGTTTTAAGTTTAGTATATGAATACATGAAGATGGAAACCCCAGTATTAATGGTTGAGTTCAATTTCAATTAATTTTAACAAACACTCTTTGTAAAAATACATTGTAGAGCGGGAACTGTGGCCGAGTCATTTTGAGCATCTGGAGCGGCTAATTCATACCGACTTCAGTTTGACAAGTTTGGATTTTGAATGTGGAAGACTTATTGCAAAAGTCAGGTAGAGGTAAACCTGATGCAACTCTAAATTTAACTGTCAAAAGGAAAAGTTTGACATTTTGGGAAACTTTGGGAAAGATGGATGCCACCGTCTCATATCATGTCTGCACGCTAAATATGAAGCAGGCGGTTAACGTTAGCTTAGTTTAGCATAAAGAATGAAAGCGGGGGGGGGGGGGTAAAATAAATTGCCTTCCAGCATGTACTGCGGCGGGAGTGCTAATGCAGAAGGTTCAAGCAAACCAATGTTGGGTCACCCGGAGAAAAAGTTGGTGCAACTTTTGCTGCAACGCAATATGACATCATCCGGCAATTGTGTACATAGATTCTGACGGTAGCGCTGTGCTAGCCAAATCTCTCACCACCATGTTTCCCGTCTCCATTATCAGCTCTCGGTTAAAGGCAAAAATGCCTAAAAATATATCTTAAAAAAATAAACAAAAACCTTCCTAGATGAGTGCAAACAAGTTAATATTTAAGCAAAACTAAGTCGTAGGAAGAAATCAAACAAACCCGATCAAGCTTTGACCACAAGTCTCTGGTTTAAGCAGAAACTTTTGTCTACATACAACCTTTTATTTATTGATTTCACACAGCGACAGAGTCTCTGCTGGACTGAGCCGGTGATTGTTATATAAAAGAGAGAGAGATTCAGTACTGTTGTATTAGACTACAGCAGCGTCAGCAACACACGGCCGGGGCGAATAAACTCCATGTTTCATAGTTAATGTGTAGAGGATGAAGTGGTACTGTTCATGACCTCACAGTTTGTCATGTCGGCTGGTTTGAGTCTTTCGTTTTCTGTGTGTTTAGTCTCTTATCATCTTCCACGAGGCTGTGCAGTGCACGGCGTTTCTGTGGAGCAGGTGTCGGTATAATGAACCTGTTATCAGTTTCATGTGTGTAGCTTCAGAGGAAATAACCTCGCCGTAACCATTGCAGTGTGTTACTATTATTGTTTCTTTTTTCCAACTTTGCTTTCATTTGTGCACTTGTTTTGTGTCATTGTTGCTGTATTTTGGGGGGGGGCTGTGCCTTCTTCTAACGTACTGTCACCTGCTGCATGATAAACCAAAGACTGAGAATTCAATTTCCGAGTTGTACGTGTGTGTCTGCTGTAGCCACATTTTATTCACTCATTAACGTCTGGCAATAGTCTATATTTTTCATATTGTCAACAAATCCATGAAAAGACCAAAACCTACAATAAATTGATCTGCTTACAAGTATTATGTGTGTATCCAAAGTCTGATAAATCTTTTTTCCTCTGTGCCGTAGACCTCCGTTGTCGTCCAAAATATATTAAAAACACATCAGTGAGCCGCACCGCTGCACTGAGTGACATGTTCCTTCATTATCATAAACACACATACTGTAGTTTATTTTATACACCATCCTGCTGCCAGAAATACTGCTGTACTAGCTCACTAGACCGCCAAATGTGTATTAATCCGCCGCTGAAAATACTCCCCAACAAATACACAATTTTCTCCTGTTTTAGTAATGTTTGCTAAAAACTACAGTGCCCAGCTACTTTAGGTAACTCCTGAGCTTTTTTAAAAAACAAAACAAAACAAAACTATATATTTGTGACCCATTTTAAAAGATATATATATCTTCAGTAGGTTGAATACCACAGACAAGGAAATCAAAGTAGAAAGTATTGAGAGACGGACTGACACATTTCTGGTTTTGGTCTTTTCATGAGACGATAAGAAAAATGTGGTATAAAGCCAGCCTCATCCTTAAATGTGTCAGTTCAAATGCAAATTCAAACATCATGTCAATGTGAGGACAACGCTATGGTTTATAAATTCATCAATAAAACACTAAACGCTCTTGAGATGGGACAGATTAAAAACAAGGAAGTGATTTAACAAAGATACACAAAATATCATGTAAGGAAAAACACATTTTTGCCTCATCCTCACATAAGAATGTCTTTCAATTTCTACTTTAAAGGACGGGTTCTCGGTTTTTCAAGTCTGTCAGGTGTTCAAATGAACATTGAAACATGTTTTTCTTGCTGTAATCATTCCTCCTGTTCATACTGACCATTAGAAGATCCCTTCATAATGCACTTACAATGTAAGTGATGGAGGACAAAATCCACAGTCCTCCTTCTGTGCAAAAATCTATTTAAAAGTTTATCTGAAGCTAATATGAAGCTTCAGCGTCCAAATGAGTCAAATCAAGTAGATATCTTTCAATGTTACAGTCTTTTTAGTGTCAAAGTCCCTCTTTTTGTTACTATACTTCCACCTGCAGCTCAACAGGGAAACACAAAGAGGGAATCTGATGCTAAAAAGACTGTAAATGTGTCAGATATCCACTTGATATGACTAGCTCAGACTGCTGAAGCCTCATATAAGCTTCACATCTACTTTTAAATGACTGTGCAGACACACTGTGGATTTTAGCCTCCATCACTTTCATTGAAAGCACATTTGAAGGATCTTTTAATAGCCAGTATGAACAGGAGGAAAACCTCTTTCACTGCTCATACGGACACCTGACTGATGTTTTAAGACAGACTTGAAAAACTGTGAACCTTACTGTTCATGTTGCAGAATGTCTGAATGTTTCTACTCTGAAAACGAATCAATCAATGCCAAATAAAAAACTCTTTGGTTGTTACCTTATGTAATGGGTTCAGGTTTCCCTTATGACACATGCTGCTCATACAGAAAAGCTACATAAAGATGTTTGAAAGTTACATAATCAACAAACTGCAGAGATCAGTCATTCCTGGAGGGTCAACACCCAGATATTCCAGGTACAGACAACAAACGCGTCTTTCACCTTGGTGTCTGAGTCTCAGTGAGCTCAGTGTTTTTCTGGCAGTAGCTGAGGTAAATAGCATACAGTGCTGACTCACAGGAATAATAAAATTACGGTAAATTTGTATTTGCCCAACTGGGTGGGTTGTACATGGCGTCAGCGCTGCCTTGTGACTGAATAGAGTCCTTTTAAGGATCCTCTGCACCCCACCCTCCACACACAGCGGCTCACCTCTCTGCCTCCCGGGGGCCCTCTGGATGAATCGTCTCTCTCTCTGCTCTGATGATATTTTGCACTCGTTAATTAGTAGAAAACAGATTACAATTACAATGTTTATGTCACAATAACTTAAAATATATACTTAATTACTTCACGAGCGAGCTGTAACCGTTTCAGAAACATTAACGTCATTGTCGAACTCTGCGTCAGAGTTGGTGTTGTTGCTGTTGAAGGTTTGAACTTAAACATGAACCATAAATATAAAAAGAATATCTATAAAAAGACCAAACAAATAACATAATAAGAAACTATTTAAATAAAGTCAAAGCTGTGGAATTTTAAAGAACCTCAACAAATTTAAGAATAAATTTAGACTCATCGTTCTTGTTTATATGCAACTATTTATTGTCTGTTTTTACTCTAAAAGTAACTTGAATCACAGACTTGTGAGGCTGCTGCTGTTTCATTAGTTTAGCTGCAATTTAAGGGTTAAGATGGGTTCAAATCTCTGTTGTTTGGAATAAAATCATGTAGTCTCTGAAAGTACACGTCTGTGCCCTCAAGCTATGGTTTAAAACTGCACCTGTGGTTTAAACCCAGCTGCTGCTGCACCCTGCAGAAAATAATTAATTTAACTGTTATTAAATTTTTTTAAAAAAGTGTCAGTGATCAGAGGCAGCTGAGGTGGAAAATTGGAAGTTTGAAAGCTGAAACTAATTTCTTTAATTCACCTTTTCGGAGTAAACAGAGCGCTATTCTGTGGCGTTCGTCTGACTGGACGTGTGGAACATCCAGCTGTGGTGCCGCCACCTCATATAAAAAGGGCAGAAGATTTTAATTTGGACCTGGAAACTTTTTCAGGGATGTTATTGAAGCAGTTTGTCAGGCAGGAGGATGTGCAAAAAAAAAAAAAGTGACGTTTATTAACAAAAATATTAATGGAACAGAGGAAAAAATGAACCCCAGGAAATTTAACAGAAATAATTTAAGCTGAAGCAAAGAACAAACAAATAAAATCTGCTGCCTCCTCGTCTCCTCCCTGCTCCATCTCAACCAACCAGTGACTGATCTTTTACCTTCTCTGTCTCACCTAAGTGGGACGTATCACCTGCTCAGGTGACCACAGGGTGACTGATACGAAGCTTTCAAAACATACAGAACGACATCGATGTAGAATTTCTCTGTTACTGCAGACAATCATAATTTCCTACAGAATGTTTTATCCTTCCTTCTTCAACTTGACGATAGTGACTCACTGCTTAGTGCAGCTAATGATGCACACCTGTTGTCACCATCACTGATGATCTGATTGACAGCAGGACTGAGGCCTGTCAACAAAATATAACATTGTCAAACATAAACTTCTCAACTGAAACCTGTACTCCTTTATTTGTATAACATGACTGATAAATTAACAGAAACATTGGACTGAAATGAGTGATTTAACACACAGAACACTGATAATGTTGGGAACCAGTGAAGAGGGAGAGGAGCAACTTTTTCACACCAGTTTAGCAGCAGTTCAGCTGAACCTTTGCTTCTTTTGACAAAACAATCAGGTTCAACAGCTGAGTTTTAAATGAAGCTATTCAACGAAGTTTCAGGAGCAGGACCACACCTCAACTACGCCACTTCCGGCATTCCCATAAATACCACCTAACCCTTTCCGCTAACCCACCTGCTGTTGCCCGGGTGCTGCGGCGGATTCCCCACGACGCAGTCAGCAACCACAAGAACTATGCACATCAATGGTTTTCCTTAATAAATCGTTCAAACGCATTTTGTTGATGGTGTGGTCCTTGCTAGTGCAACAAAAAATCAGCAACATCTTTAGCTGAAGTTGATAATAACGGCAGCTAAGCCTGACGCTAAGTGACACAGCGACATGCAGGTATGATCACAGATCATCTCTACATCTGTGTTGTTTGTTTCCACTCAAACACTAAAATGTATTAATGTTCAGTAAACTGTTACTGATAAAAGAATCTCAAAGGTTCTGCTGCATGATCACCCAAAACTGCACTCATGGATTCAGCCACTTACAGTAAATCAGACCAGCATACAGCAATTTTTAAATGAAAATGAACATTTAATTGAAAAACATTAAATGTCACAAATATGTCCTTCATGCATAACCACCAGTTTTAAATGAAATAAAAATGAACAAACTCCACACATGGACTGAAGAAACTTTCTGTCCACCTCTGAGGGAACTGAGCAGTTTCCGTGCGGTGAGCTGATCATGGTAAACATTTTTTCTTCTTCATACTGGAGCACAATAAGACCTGTTTCCTTCCTCAGTTATTTTATATATTTATCAGTTATTGTCTGTGACAACTACAACAACTAACTGCTGAGTTTTTCATAAGAGAGAAATCTCCAAGCGCAGAGAAGCGGTGCAGAACATGCTGTTTACCCTGCAGGTCCTTGTAGTGCTGGATACCATTAAATAAACAAGCGCACAGTCTTACTTTCAGAACATGTACACCATGAGTCCCATTTATATTTTAAAACTGCTGTATAATGGATATGTTGGCTGTCATTCAACCAGATAAAATATTTCCCATGAACCAGATTCAGTCATCACTCTTTTCGTTAGAAAATAGTGGCATCATATCTTCTTTTATATCCTCTTTTCTTGTCATGAAGGATTTAAAATTTCAGGCATTACTTTTTAAATTTTTTTGCAAGACATTTACATTTATTTTGTAGTGATATTGAATACCTGAAACTGATCTACATGATTTTAATATCATTTTGGTAGTCTATTGTACCGATTTTTAGTAAAGTAAATATAAGAGTTAAGTTGATCATTTATTTCCACTGTAGCATTGATACAGTGGAGCTGTTCAGGACTCTTGTCGGGACTGGCTGGATCAATAAGTCATTCTTAAATGTGTAAATATTGCCCATATTTGTTTTGTTTGTTTGTTTGTTTGTTTTTACATTTAGCACATTATGTTACGTCTATGTTACTGTCATTTGACATTTCAATGTCAAACAGGTCTCATGTCCAACTCAAAAGATGTGCAAAAGTAGGATGACCTGGACAAGCATGGTGTTCATGACGGTGCTTTGAATCTGGATAAAAGTCTCCAGACTTCAATACTTTGTGTATCACAAATGTAACAGTTTTTTTCTTTTGGTTGTATTTTTCTGTATACTTTGTTTCAATTTTGCTCCTTTTTTGTACTTTTATGTTGTTGTTGGTTTGTTCTTTTCTGTTTTATTGTCATTGTCCGTCTGTTTGTCTGTCGCACCACCACAGAAACGAGATGACTCGTCTCAATTTTGAAATTAAATATATATAACAGGATGAAACACGGCTGCTATTCGATATAGACACACATATCAATACATATAAGTATAAGGGTGCTATCACTTCAGCATTCTCAATCTAAAGATACTCTGTCATTTGTTGTGCGTGTTTTCAGATGTGTGACTGCAGAACTAAATACACTATAACTCCATTTTCCAGTCGAACCATTAATGACGAGGACTTCCGCTTGTGTTTTCTCGCTGGATAACGATGGCTTTCCCAGAGTTTATTACGGAATAAAATAACTGGTATTGTAATAAATAATCAACCCAAGACAGCGTGCACACCCCAAGTATGTACACGGTTACATTCAGTATAAAACTGACTCATAAAATCGTTTGTGTAACACGGAGCTTTGTTAAAAACAGCTAGTTAGCTCACCAGTGCTAACACACCGTGAAAGTTGGTTGCTGGGAAACCGTTAGCTCTAGTGCATTTAGCTGACAGTTAGCATCATTTTGTTATTAATTAACACGAAGGACATCATCCAAGGTTTTGTAAATGGGAAGGTCCTTCAGTTTAAATGAATCTATTCAGCTTTCAGCTAACATACTAGCGAGGCTGTGTTGTTTGTTGTTGGCCAGAAATGCATTTTCCCTGCGTTAGCTGGAAGTCAAACTGACTGGAAACAGCTTCTGACAGAGTATATATTAATATAATCAGTGGTGGAAGAAGTATTCAAAGCCTTTACTTAAGTAAAAGTACATAAGTATTATGAGCTTGATGTAGTTAAAGTATTGCAGTAAAAATAGTGGTTTGGTCCCTCTGACTGATATATTATTATATATGACATCATTAGATTATTGATAGTGAAACATCAGTGCTAGAGCAGCATGTTACTGTTGTAGCTGCTGGAGGTGGAGCTAGTTTACACTACTTTATATACAGTTAGCTAGTTTAGTCCAGTGGTTCCCAACCTAGGGGTCGGGCCCCTCCAAAGGGTCACCAGATAAATCTGAGGGGTCGTGAGATGATTAATGGGAGAGGAAAGAAGAAAAAACAAAGTTCTGATACACAAATCTGTTTTCAGTTGTTTTGGTGGAGCTGTTAACAACTCATAGACATGTGAAATGTGACCCCGACTACACACTGCTTTTTGTAAGACGTCAAAAGCCAAAAAAGGTTGGAAACCACTGGTTTCATCTTTAACAATGTGTTGTATTTTAAAAGTTTGTTATATTATCCATTGTGTCAAATCTTCATCTGAAAAGTAACTAAAGCTGTCAAATAAATATAGTGGAGTAGAAAGTACAATATTTCCCTCTGAAATGTAGTGGAGTGGAAGTATAAAGTAGCCTCACATGAGTGTAAGTACAAGTACTTTAAAATTGTACTTAAGTACAGTACTTGAGTAAATGTACTTAGTTACTTTTCACCACTGAATATAATATGAGGTGTAAAGAGTGTTAGAATAGCCTACTTAGTTATCAGTACTAATACTTGACTTAAATATGGTAAATTTATTGTAATGTAGCCAAATTAAATTGCATTATTAGTTGAAAAATTAAAATTAAAGAACATAAACAATATCAATAATTGTATTTAACATTAACAAGACCATCATTGTGCATCCTCATAATGTATTTAATGTGTTCAGTATGAATACACCCTAAAAAAAACAACAACCCCTCTACAGTTCAAAGATGCTCTCAGACGTTATGACCATTATTGTACAATTATTTTATGGAGAAATTTAGAGATACTTCTAGAGCTGCAACGTTAATCCATTAGTCAACCGACAGAAAATTAAAATGGAATAATAATTGAATAATAGCCTAATTTTAGTACTTTTTTAAGGCAAAAAGCCAAGTATTTGCTGGTTCCAGCTTCTCAAATGTGATGTTTTTATAGTTTTATTTGTCTTATGTGACAGTAAACTGAATCTCTGGGATTTGGACTGTTGTTTGGGACAAAACAAGACATTTGGAGATGTCAACTTGGGTTATTGGGGATTATAACATGCATTTTTCACTTCTGACATTTTATAGGCAAAATGACCAAGCAATGGAGAAATTATTTGGCAAATGAATTTATAGTGAAAATAATCTTTAGTTGCAGTGCTACATATTTCATTGTGAAAGAAGTGAAGCCTGCTTAAACACTGCTGTGTTCCTCAGTGATGCAGCAGCCGCTGCCTCATACATGCAGGTGCATCTAGAATAAAAACGCATCTGATTATTGAGGTTTTCTGTAGCCAGACAGGTGACGCTCCTTATTATTACCTGCACTTTGCACCTGTTAGATGTATGATAAAGGAAGGTTATTGTATGTATTGGCCTGTTTCGTTGTAACTACCTAGAAACCCTTTTGTACTGACATCACTGTAGTTTTTTCTCTTATATTTTTTATATTAACTGAACTAAATATCAGGATTTTTCATCATTTTATGGCCCTAAAGTAACAGAAAACATGGAATAAAATGTCAATGAGCAACATAATATAGAAAATGAAAGACTAAACTTGACATTGCAGATGTAAAAACACGTTCATTCATAAACAATGATGACAAAAACTTTTATTCATGTAAAAGTGATGAGTGTCTCCGACCTCCTGGAAGTTCCTGAAGCACAGCAGCTGTATAAGGAACATTTCTACCTGTAACCAGCTTTTTATTTGTCTGTACAGGGTGATGGCCGGGCTCCCGTCTGCTCTCGCCTCTTTTCTCTCCGCGTCACTTCCCCGTGGCTTCGCCGTGGGGCCTTCTCTGTTCTGCGAGGGGAGGCTGGGGCTGTGGTGGGTCGGCCGATCTCTGGAGGCCGGATGCCTGCTGGGGAGGGAGGGGGACGCAGGACGGGCCTCGAAGCATCGCACTGACCCCCCGACTCACTGCCGAGAGGATGAATTTACAGAGACCTCTCAGTCCATAACAGATCAGACCAACAGCACAGAGGAAAAGGTAAATTTAATACAAAGTTGTAAAAAGAATAAACATTATCACAGATGTGCAGCTTACAGACAAGGTCCTCTGTGTCTGTAGATTCTTTTTGTCACATTTTGAATAGTCATTTTTGATCATTTTGACTGTAAATTTGATTTTTTTTCCTTAAGAAATTAACTCAGTTTTGAATTTAGTCTGCTTAATATGGAATATTAAACCATTTTGCACCTGTAATCTTAGTTTTGTAATCTTGTACCTTTAAGTTTGTTATTTTGACAGCTTTTATATTCAGTTCAGTTTATTGTCCTGGAAGAGGAGATTTTTTTTTTGCAGCAAGTCAACATATAAAACATTCAACAAAACCCGATAAAAGACAGTAGAAGACATGAAAAGTGGTTCTGTACACACAAAAAAAAATACAATAGGCCTTTTCCACATTAGTAATTTTGAACTTTTATCAACATTTAACTGCTTTGTTTTCAGGGTCCTGATATTGTGCACGCTGGCTGTCACTGTTAATGCTTACTGGGATTTTTAGTTTAGTTTTTTACTTTTTATTTTTATTTCTGTGTCATGCCAAACATCTCGACAAAACACCGCTATTTTACATAACACACATCTTCCTATAACACATATACAAAGCATATACAGAAGCAAAACAAACAAACAAAAACCCAAAAAATCCCAAGTGAACTATCACATATAGCTTATTTCAGTACAGAGCTTTTTTCTCTTCTCTCAGACTTTCTCCAAGTAACTGCATCATCCATATTTACAAAATCAATACCTATTTTGTCTTACTAAACAAAGCATCACGTAGTTCCCCATAAAGAGGACGATAGAAAACCAAATGGAACTCATTTTCTATTTTTTTTTTGATAACACTATGATAACAAATATACCTTTCCTCTTTTAGCATACTGTCTAGTTTCAACAGCAAGCGGTAAAATAGGAGATCTCAGCTGGGAACATAGAGAACTTTGCCTTTTAGACATATTATATACAACATATTCATTCTTTATCATCCTAAATATATACACAGTTTTGTTTTAGTCCATATATATATATATTCAGCCCTCTGCTCGGAGCAAACAAATATTAAGCTTGAATAGAAATATGTTATTAGTAACACTACAATAACTGCAGCTATAAGAATAAACAGTTTATTGTGTATTTGTTGCTCCTGGTATGAATGAAAACTTGAATCTGTTGCAGCTCATGTTTGGAAACTTGTAGGATGTCAAATGTCTATTAGGGGTGTGCCCCGAATACAAATAGCAAAGCACAAATAACGGGTTTTTTTTTTACAAATATTTGTTTCATACAAATATTTTTAAAAATATTTGTTAGTTAGAGGTCTGTCTGCAGTGAGGCGATGAGTAAAGTTTTAGTTTAGTTCTTTCCACTTTTATTCAAATACAAATACAAATAATTTTGCTGTCTCAACAAATACAAATACAAATACAAATACTGGACTCTCTGCACATCACTAATGTCTATAATGTCAACTAAAGTTTCTATAATATCACACAGCTGCTGATCACCAGTCATTTTACTCACCTTCACAATGTTACCCATTGATCCACGTTTCACACATTTACAGTAAACTCCAACACCGAGAAATCAGTGAAGGTCAGGACAGATTGTATGACATTAAAACCATTTATCCTCCTCGGAAGAATCTTTCATATCGCCTCAGTGTTCACATCAAAGCTTTATTTCTAATAAGAGGTTATTCAGAGGTCTGCGCTCGCTCGCAAGTCTGAACATTTACATTTTTTTCCCTCTGTAAGCTTATAATTCAACCACTGCTTTCTTCTTCTGTGGTGCAGCTGACACTCTGGAGTCATGTACTTATACATGTACTTAAAGGATCATTTGGTTTTAGTGCAGTCATCATAATCGTATATGATAATGGAGTTAACATTATGCATTACTTAGCCTAACTGTAGATTTTCTCTTCTCATTATGCATTACTTAAATATAGATTTTCTCCATCTAAACCTATGGACACTTTAGGAAACTGAGACAGAACGACAGATGGAAATTTAGCCTGTATAAAAACCTGCAGTTATCAGTGCAGTTATGTTTGGGCCTGAATCATAACTGCACCTGAGCACAGTTATCCAAGATCAGTAAAACACACAGCAGCTAAGATGTTATCCTCACAAAAATAGAAATGTAAATTCCAACTGTAAAATTAGTTTTTTTTTAACATTTATTTAACCTTCTAACCCTAATCTCTCAACAGAGGCCTTGACGAGAAAAAGAAGCATTGCAATAATGATTTTTAAAGAATCTATCTCCATATATTTATATCTATATATAATTATATCTGCGACCAAAGTCTCAAACAAAGAGAAAAGATACTTTGTACCAGATTTGCTTGCTTCTAGTTCATTTCCATCTGTCGTCTCTGAGCAGAAGAACAGAAACAATAAAACACAAAGAAAATCCTATTACCTCCACTACAAATGGACTAACAACCTATTGACATCCACGCAGGAGCATGCACACACACACACACACACACACACACACACACACACACACACACACACACACACACACACACACAGTTACACATTTCATAGAAATAAATGCAAAGCAGAATACAAATATCAAAATATTAAATCCAAAGTTATAAAAACAGGTCGTCAAAATGTCAAATTAATGCAGTTCAATGTATTATTAATCAAGTATCAATCCAACAGTCCCAGACGTGAATCCATCCTGTCTGACTCAGGAAAACAATCACGTTGTTGAATCGGCCCAGAGATCCTTCACAATGTTTGTACCTTCACCTGCAGCAACGTCTTCTGTTTGAAACCGTTAGCAGTAAACATGAGCCTCTCTGCTTAATTAAGTGCCGACCCCGTGGAGAAGATAATGAGTCAGTCCTTGTAATTTCCTCCAAGCTTTCTACAGACGAAAAAAAAAAAACATAAGGAGAAAGAGTCAGGGCAGCTTCACGGATAAAATATGTACCAGCGATAATTTTACAAGCACACTGCAAGAAAACACATTCAAAGCAAAAACGCTCCTATCGGCTCGTTATTATTTTGCTCTGAGTGGAAGATAAGAGACACTAAGTGATACTGAGTCAGACAGGAACCATAATCATTCATTTGAAAATGAATATAAAAGTATAAAAGGTGCTAAACATCTGATTAATTAGGCAGCTTAAGAAAAACGTGATGATGTAACTTCTGTGTTGTGTTTTTGTTTGTAGGCGCTGACGGACTTAACAGCAGATAAAGAAGCTCTGCTGCAGAAATCTGTCTGGATCAGGTACGTCGACTCGCTGCTTCATACAGAGATAACTGAAGCTCTTTGGACGATTAATCTGGTTCTATGACATATTTGGGATTTTTTTAGGGCAAATAAATACTTGGATTGGTTTGATTTATTTAGGGATTTCAATTATCGATTAATCTGTTGAATATTTTCTCAATCAATTAGTTGTTTGGGCCATAAAATGTCAGACAATGGTGAAACACATCGATCACTTTTTCCCAAAACCCAAGATGACGTCTTCAAATGATTTGTTTCGTTCACAACCCAAAGATGTTTAGTTTACTGTCACAGAGGACTAAAGAAACCAGAAAATATTCACATTTGAGATGCTGGAATCAGAGAATTTGGATATTTTCTTCTTCAAATCACTCAAAATGATTAATCGATTATCAAAATTGTTGGCGATTAATTTAACAGTTGGCAACTAATCGATAAATCAGCTAATCGTTGCAGCTCTAAAAATGTCCTTAAGTTTAGTTGACTTGACTTTGAGAAGAGAAAATAATAATAATAATAATGCATGTAAAAGAAAAACTCCATACAGAATTTGGAAATTTTCTTCTTAAAATGACTCAAAACAATTAATTGATTATCAAAATAGTCGGCGATTCATTTTCTGCTGATCGACTTATCGATAAATCAAGTAATTGTTGCAGCTCTAGATTTATCAACAGTAAAAAACAACATATCAGACTTTGTCCTGGACTGATTTCCATCGATGTCTCTGCTGTTTTCACAGTAAACAAACATTTATCAAGATGGAAAACAGGAGAGTTTACAGCCATGCTAGTAGCTCTGCAGTGCTTTGAGCTAAATGCTAACGTCAGCATGCTAATATTTAGCCGGTGTAATGTTTACTGTATTCACTATCTTAGTTTAGCATGTTAGCATGGGAGTTAGCACAGGAGAGCATGCTAACATTTGCTAGTTAGCACTAAACACAAAGTACAGCTGAGGGCGACGGGACATGAATGTTTGTACCAAATGTCATGTTAAAAACTAGAAAACTGAATCATAAAAGCAGAAATTCAATACATGTTTTTATCAATCAATTTATTAAAAGGTAAAACATAAAGCAGTACATTTAGGAATGACAGCTAGCAGCAACTGTTTAGCTATAGTCTGAAGATAGTTGGTTTGATGTGATGACACCAGCGTACAGAAAACAATCTTTATCCATCTTAGTGTTGTATCTATAAATATTTAATGATGCTTAAATTAACTAAAGATGTCATTTAAAGTCTAGAAATGCTTCTGTCCCATCGTTGGAAACAGACTTCTGACCTTACTGAATAGCATCCCTTCCTTCCTCTGACCAGTTCTTCCTTCTCCGCCTCCATATTTGAGGTTTTTACCATATTTAGCGTGTTATGTTTTATCAACACTGTGGTTTGTGTGTCATCTGTACTTTCTGCTACTGCTGGCTGCCAATATTTTCTCCTGCTGTAGGCTGTGTACTGTGTGGTGTCCTGATTAAAAAAAAAAACTGGCCTATTTTTTCTCTTTGAGAGTGAAAATCTTATCATATGCTTCCACAGATCACCTGTGATGGAGCAGAAGGGATTAATAAAGTGTTAATTGGTGTAATTTTCATTTAGCACTTATTGCCTTCTCATATTTGCAGTATTTGGACTTTCAAGGGTTTTTATGCTCTAAATCTCTACTGGACTCCAAACTGGCCTCATGAAAAACATCTTTCAATCATCATGTGGACACCTGACTGTTGCTTTAAGACACACTTGAAAAATTGGGAACCTGTCAAGATTAGATTAGTTTTCACATTCACATTTTGATTCAGTACATTGTGTTTTTTTTCCCCCCAGCTTTGCCTGCCAGGCGCGGAGCAGAGCCCAGCAGAACGTGACGGCGCAGTGTGCGTGCGGAGAGGTGTGTGCGGGCGAGTGTGCGGACGCGTGTCTGCGTGTGTGTCGGGACATCCAGCCGGGAACAGAGCTGCTGCTGTACGGAGACACTGTGGTGAAAAGTCAGACAGCAGACGAACCTCCTGACACACGGGACAACCCCACCGGACAACACCGCCGAGGTAACCGATTATTTACACGGGGAGGAGTTTAGTTATGAAGCTTATAGATACATCAGCCAAAGAGATGATGATGATGATGATGATGATGATGATGATGCCGTAAGGTTTGTAGTCACACTGAAGTCAAGGGAAAGATTAATTACCACGTTTATTCCCTGGGAGGGTTGGAGATTAGGTTCATTTCACCACCTTTGGGTATTAAAATCTGTCATGCAGTATTTATAAGACAAACAAATCCCATATCTGATGCTTTTTTTTTCTAGTATCTGTTCAAAGTTGCACTAAAACAACACAAAACTGATTTTGGAGTTTTATTAAATAGTGAACGAGAGCCCATATTTGAGTTTTTTTTCTTGCTGATATATAATCTATCACTCAGCTGATAATCAATACTTTACTGCAGGTTTGATGGTTTATTGTAAGATGGGAAATACTCACATTTCTTAACTTGGAACCATCAACTGTTTGGCATTCAAAAATAAACGACTTATTATTTGATTATCGAAATAAATGCAGATTACTTTTCTTTCAACCGACTAATTAATTAATGGACTAACATCATTGCAGCTAAACCTAAAAATATAAGTAGTGTTGTTGAGCTTCAACAGTTGATCGATTAATCTTTAAGTCAATCGCCAACTACTTTGATAATCGATGAGTCATTTTTAAAGAAAAAAAAAAGCCAAAATTATCTGATTCCAGCTTCTCAGATGTGAATATTTTCTGGTTTCTTTTGTCTTCTATGACAGTAAACTGTATATTTTTGGATTGCGGACTGTTGATCAGGACAAAACAAGACATTTAAGGACGTCTCATTGGATTTTAGGAAATGGTGATCAGCATTTTTCACCATTTTCTGACATTTTACGAACCAATAATTGACAGATAAATCAATATAAGTGGTACCAAACATGGCCCTGATTAATGTCAACAGACTGCTGCTGTTCATTCATACTCTCCACCTGGAGGAGCCAGAGGGACGTTTACCTCTGGAAGTCAGGGGGACCCTTTTTTTTTTCAACAATAACCACATTATTGACCCCAGAAAACCTCATTTACCACCCCGCGTTATAATTACACTCTCACTTAGAGTGAAATGAAACGGCCTGTATGTAAACACGGGGGAGGTCCGGGTAGATGAACGAGCGTCGACTTTGACTGATCGGCCGGATGATAAAAGCAGAATTTCCACGTCGACGTTATTTAAAATCACACACGTCGTTTAATTTTCAGCTTTGTGAGGGATCTGCTTAGTCAGCTGAAATACACTCAAAAAATAAGGCTGGACATTAATAATCAGAAGATGAATCACGTCTGACAAACACAAAATACCTCAATTAAAAAGAAAAACACGAAGCAAGAAAAACAAAATCATTAAAGCGCATTTGTTATACGGGAATAATAGGCTCTCCAACGCTCTCTCTGTTCCTTTATTATTCCTGGGTTGTGGAGCATTAATGGGTCGTGATTGATGGGACATTAAGGAGGCTCTTCATGCAGAGAATACCCAGCAGCGTCGGGCTGTAGCTCGACTGTGGATATCTTATTAACCTCTCTCTCTCTCTGTAGAGTGCTGATTTAAACAGATTGAGCCTATAAATCATGAAAGCATCTTCAAAACAATTATGAAAACTCAAATGAAAGATAATAAGATAAGAAGCGATCGATCCCTTTGGGGGAAATTATATTGTTGTGGTTGCTAATATTAATTAGTTTTCACAGGAGGGGGAGCTGTAATATGGGCAAGAAGAAGTAAATAGTTGAAGCTTTTTCAAATGATGAAATAATGAGAAAATAAAATAATATGTAAACATGTGAAAAAGCTTCCAGTGGAAAAACACAGCAACCAGTTTGTTTTAGATACTGTATATATACATATGAATATAAGCAGGTACAAGGTGTTAAATCATGGAGGGTAACGTGCTGCAGTTAAATACTTGCATCTTATTTGAGTATTTCCATTTTATGCTACTTCATACCTCCATTCACAGGGAAATAATTAATAATATTAAAATAATACTTTTAACTGGACCTTATGTATCTAACCGTTGTTAAGATTTTATAATATGAGCATATAAACACAGTTCATTGTGTTATTTTACATACTAGCCAACAGTACAGTACATAAAATGCTTACAAGAGCTAAAATATTAAAATACAATAATCCAGTAATGTTTATATCAATCAACCAAACTGTATCTGTGTAGCACCTTTCATACAGGTTACTGCAGTTCAAAGTGCTTTATAAATGACTGACAAGCTGATATGTATCAATAATCTTAGACTATATAATAATAAAACACTGACGGAGGATATTCTACATAAGTACTTTACTAACATTTTACTGTTACTTAAAGAAATACTTCTGCATTTTGGGACATTTCCTTATTCTTGCTGAGAGTTAGATGAAGAGATGAGAGTGATGTCAATCTTTCATCTTACTTTTCCTTCAAAATTCCTTAAAAATTTGAATGCAGGACTTAGTTGTAATGGAGTATCTTTACATTGCAGCTTTTATTAGAATAAAGGATCTGAACACCTCTTCTACCCACTAGTCTAACAACACATGGATGTATAAAGAGAACTGGATACAGCGTTGGAAACGAGGCTCCGTTCATTCCTATGAAAGTCACTCAGTGGTGCATGAAGCCGAAAAAGTTCAGCTTCTTCCGCATTTCCAACTAGTAACTTTCACTGGCCGAGCCAGCTACTTCCTGTTTAGCCCTCCGGTTAACTTGAATGAGGATAAAACAATCCAATCGTTCGGCTCTTCTAGGTTTTCGATATGTGATCGGACCAAATGGATCAAATTCTGATAGTGAGACGAGTCGGTTCGCGGTGGTTGTGACGCTCAAAAAAATGTATCCTCTGTTTACAGACGTCTCTTTCACAATGTAAGTCTAGCATCACGTGACGTTGTAATTACATGATTTGGGTGATATGTCAAATTTGATCCAAAGCCCGGCGCTCTTCCTGTATCCAGTTCTCTTTATACATCCATGTAACAACAGCCGTATGTGCAGGAAGTGTCACTTTAGTTTAACGGTAACTGACTGAGGGAAGATACTTTTTCAGGTGACTGTATTTTTTTCTGTAGGACTGGAACTAATGATGAAACTACCAATTATTTTTTGGTTAATTATTTTATTCTTGGCTCAGTTATTTGCAGGAATAAAAAAAAAAAGAAACCACTTGACAACTAAACGGGCTCAGGATACAAGATACGTCAGTTGTTGTGTGGATACGGGGGTTAGTTTTCCTTTACAGGCTATTGACGGCCACAAGTTTAGTCATCATGTAGAGTAGCAATTAACCTGCCCAAGTGAATAATAACAATAGCAGTAGTAATAATATACGTGTAAGTAGGTAAATTTGATGATCCTGAATGGAGTGAGACACACAAAGAAGCATAAGTCTGAATACGGCTTTATTTCCGGCCTTTTCAACATATGTTTTCCATTATCAGTGGACTTCTCCTTAAATAAAACTGGTTTTATTTCCAGCTGAGTCACCGCGGGGAGCGTCCGTACTCGTGTCCTCACTGTGAGAAGACCTACGGCCTGAAGCGGGACCTGAAGGAGCACATGGTCCTGCACACGGGAGAGAAACCTTTTTAGGAAACCTCTTTAATGTATAAAATGACAGAAAAACATCACAAGTTCCTAAAGTCCAACGTGAGAACTTCCAGTTTTTTGTCTGGTCAACAGTCCAAAACCCAAAGATGTTGATTTTACAATGATGTCAAACAGAGAAGCAACACCTGCTCATATTTTAGAGGCTGAAACTACAGAATATTTGGTATTTTTGCATAATAAAAGGCCGAAATGATTAATTGATTATTAAAATGTGTCAATACATTTCCTGTCAATCAACGAACCATGTCACACTGCTAACTGTATTCTGTTTAAATCGACAGATAACGAGGTGGAACTCATAAAACACCCAGAGATCGTTGTTGCCGACACATCGATTATTCGGGAAAGGGAAGAGGAGACGGATGACAGACGGGAGGAGGAGGAGGAGGAGGAGGAGGAAGAGGAGCGTAGAGTCATCAAGAAGACTCACTCAACCACACTCAGGAGGAACAAGAGAGCCGAGAAAATCCTGTCTGAGCCGAACTCAGACGGCGACAAACAGCCAGACAGCAGAACTGACGCTCACACAGAGAGTACAGAGAGCGTCCCGTCCTCGTACGCTACAGTTTCCAGAGGCCCACCTGCGCCTCCACCTGTCCGCTGTAGCTCCCGCCTGGCCGCTAAACCGCGACGGGTTCACTGTCTGAGCAGCCGGGTGAAGCAACCCGCTGCCCACTCTGACCCTCACCCGTCCAGACAGACGGACAGACAGAGAGGAAGCCCCACCGAGGGCACATCCACAGAAAAGGTGGTTTCCATAAAGACGTCGTTACACCCCGACGCCGAGACGCTCGCAGCAGCGTACGTTGCCGGGGCGACTCTGACGTGGCATCCGGAGATCAGAGAGAGGCGGTACAGGTGTTCCAGCTGTGGTAAAAAGTTCTTCCAGATCGGTCACTTAAAGAAACACCAGTTCAGTCACACGGAGGAGAAACCCTTCACCTGCAAAGAGTGCGGGAAAAACTACACCTCCGCAGAAAGCTTCAAAGCACACGAGGTAAGAGACGCGACAGGACGACTGAGCTGATTAATGACTTTAAACCTCCTTTATTTTATGTTTTTAATAAAAGTTTCTTTCTTTCTTTCTTTCTTTAATGACTTTAAACCTCCTTTATTTTATGTTTTTAATAAAAGGTTTGGTTTTTGAGGCAGATATAATATTGATATTTGAGAGTTTTAAAAAGTCTAGAAATATAGATGCTGATATCTTTTTTTTTACAACATGTTACATAATCAAACAATTTCAATAAGGATCCCTTAAATTTGGTTATTTAATATTTATGAACAAGATGCATAAACTTAAATAACATAATATTAAAAGGAAATGAAACAGCACACTCTAAAATGTCACAGAAAATTGAATTTGTGTAGCGTAAATATTGTTCCATAACAGCTAAAATAAACGACACAAATGTAAATAAAATATATTTAAGTTTAGATCAGAAAAATACGTTTCAAATATAAAAAAACGCAGCTGATAAAAAAGTCAGAACTAGAATAAACTGTAAGTAATGCCCATCATTTGATTTTACATATATATAACTTTTTGAATGTGAAATGACCTCAGTTTTGATTTTAACCTGTTTAAACGCTGGTTTCTTTCTCTATAAAGTCAACGGTTGTCATACTGTAAACTGTTTGTGCATTTATGATCAAAGCCTGATTGATTCTGGATTGTTGAGGTTGATATCACTCTTTGATTGTTAAAGAAATGTGACAATATATCAATAAGTATATCAATATATTGACCAATGTTTCTCTTATTTTATACACATCAACACATTTTGGGTTTGGTACTACAATTAAAACATACACTTACCAGTCCGCACTAATCAATGTAATGTAGACACTGTTTTTAAATTACTTCCAACATATGTTTGTACTAACGTGTCTTGTTATTTATCGGCTGACATTTACACCAGTTTATCTGGGAAAAGCTAAAATTGTGATATAATATTTCTTTCTTCCTGTATGTTCAGCTCTCTTCTTCTTTTATTCTGACAGACCGTCTGACACCAAACACTCATATTTACCGTTGATGTTTTAGCTGAAACATTTCCTGCTATCAGAGCCGTTACCCTCTTGGCTCAGTTATTTACAGGAATAAAAAAAAAAAAAGAAACCACTTGACAACTAAACGGGCTCAGGATACAAGATACGTCAGTTGTTGTGTGGATACGGGGGTTATTTTTCCTTTACAGGCTATTGACGGCCACAAGTTTAGTCATCATGTAGAGTAGCAATTAACCTGCCCAAGTGAATAATAACAATAGCAGTAGTAATAATATACGTGTAAGTAGGTAAATTTGATGATCCTGAATGGAGTGAGACACACAAAGAAGCATAAGTCTGAATACGGCTTTATTTCCGGCCTTTTCAACATATGTTTTCCATTATCAGTGGACTTCTCCTTAAATAAAACTGGTTTTATTTCCAGCTGAGTCACCGCGGGGAGCGTCCGTACTCGTGTCCTCACTGTGAGAAGACCTACGGCCTGAAGCGGGACCTGAAGGAGCACATGGTCCTGCACACGGGAGAGAAACCTTACGTCTGCGAGCACTGTGGCAAAGGATTCGCACGCCGCCCCTCCTTACGCATCCACCGCCTCCTTCACTGCAGCAGATTGATTTACACACAGTCTCCTAAGGTAGGGACGTGTTTTTGTTCCGCACAGTCAAGCGCTCGGTCGCTCGTCTGTGGTGACATTTTCAAATCGTCGCAGTTTTAATAAGAGCGGCGGGCAGCTAAATTGATTCATTTTTCACTCACAAAGTGTAATGTTTCTCCTGCAATCACCAAGGAGGATTATTTTTAAATTGCTGCTGCTGCTGCTTCACCTTCCCCCTTCAGCTATTCTAGACTTTTAAACACGGTTTCTAAAAAAAAAAGTTGCGTTTCTGTCCGAGCGCCGCTCAGCCACATTTGAAAAATCTTTCATGTAACATCTTTAAATTGTCATGCTGGTCCTTTTCTTCCTCCTCGACAAGCAGTTTCAACTTTTAGCATTTAAAAAGAGAGAAAAAAGGCGCATTTGATTTTTGTTTTTCTCTCTCTCAGCTGCAGTGTACAATCTGCCCCAAGCTGCTGGCTAACTCCGGCTCTCTGAGGAACCACATGAAGCTCCACACGGGGGAGAGACCTCACATCTGTCAGCACTGTGGGAAGTGCTTTAGTCAGAAAGGTAATGTCAGAGGTCCGAGTCTGAACGTGGAGCTGCGGTCAGTCTTTCTTTTTCTCACAGCGGATCATGTTAAAGGCCGGGCAGATTGTGCAGACGCCTTGCTGGTATGAGTAAACAAAGTAATGGTGCAAACCAGCATCTGTGTGATGTAACTGAAAACTAATCGGTCTGGAAAGATGTTCAAAATTTGGCCTTGATACATTTCAAATAAAAAAATCTGAATGTACCTGCACCAGAAACCACTCACCTTTTCTTGACGTTATTATTATTTAAAGGTATACTATGCAGGATTTTCCTTTAAAAAAACAAAACAATGTATAGACTCATACTAAAATAATCCTTCTCAGTCATCACTTATGACCCACTAGAAGTGTTTGGGGGTACATTTATCTGCAGAGATGCTAACCTCTGTCTGTATTTTCTTATTATTTTGTTCGTTTCTGGGCGTCAACCTTTGAGCAGTGGGTGTGTAGCCCCCCCAACCAATAACAGCGTGCAGGTGTGCTCTCTGTCTCTGTGTCATGGATGTATAAAGAGCAGCAGGTCTGTGTGTCTGTTGACCAAGGGGGCGGGGCTGAGCTACACACACGCAAAGCAGAGAGGCCACATCCTTCCTGCAGGGTTGCGCGGTGGGGGGGGGGGGTGTGTTTATTTGTGCTTTAGAACATAACCACCATGAAACAATCAGAAAGTAACGTTTTATTCACTTGATTGATGGCTTTGTTTTCACCAGTGCTGCTCTCTCTCTCTCTCTGAACCGGGGAGGAGGGGCCAACTTTGAATGCTATGAGTTTACAAACACCAACTTACAAATCCTGCATAGTACACCTTTATATTCTGTATTGTTGTGCTGCCCCCATCAACACTTCAGCAGTTAAAGCCTGTGTATCACAGTACGTTACGCTTTATGACAAATTTGAAAACCGCCCTCAAACTCGACTCTTACATTCCTCTCGGAGACTTTAGAACTTTATAATCTGATGTTTTTTTTATGATTGTTGTAACTGTTTTCATGAATTTCCTTGTTTATTTTGTCGTTGTTTCTGTCTGCTGATGAATGATGAATGTTTCTTGTTCTCTGTTGGAAAAGAGACCTTTTTAATCTCTATGAGACTGCCTGATTAAAAAAAGATTACATAAATAAAAACAAATGTTAAATTAAAAAGAGATATAATCAGATTTTAAAAAGTTCTTATTAAGTTACAAAGTATGTGCAAGAACTAGAAATGAAGTCTTGGAAATCTCAAATAACAGTAAGTATTAACTCCTTTTTTTGCCTTTGTTTATCTGTCAAAACATCACAATTAAACATCAGTATTTTTGTCTGCTTAAATCGAAAATGTATATATATATATATATATGTATGTATATATATGTATATATATATATATATATATATATATATATATATATATACATTCAGTAGTTTTTTTATTTTTTGGATCAGATTCTGTCTTGAAGATGTACGAATGGACAGACTTTGAAATGTTGATGTTTTGTTTAGCCTCTGGACCTGTCGGAAAGCGGCCGAGATGCAGCTTCCATGAGCTGTAACCAATCAGAACAGAGTGGGCTCATCAGGAGGCGGGGCCTTAAAGTGTCACGAGCTAAAAACGGCCTGTTTACAGACAGAGGCTGAACTGAGGGGCTGCACAAAGGACCAGTATAAGATAATCCTGAATTCTCTCTCTCTATTCCAGATGCTCTACAACAACCTACTTAAAATGTTTTTTTAAAAATAGAGCCAGATAATAGATGAGACGACAGCAGCTTGAACTCGTGATATCATCTACAGTAGCAGACTTTGCATTGAAAATAGTTAGCAACACTCAGCACCACTTAGCACAAAGACTAAACGCAGGAGAAGCAGGTCGCCTCCACCAAAAGAGGAAAAAATACACCTTCCAACACCTCAAGAGCTAACAATACACCTCTAAACGTGCTGGTTACAAAAGCCAGCAGCATCACCCTGACGACGGCTCTTCTGTTAGATGTTGCTGCTCTTAAATATCCAATATATTCAATTTGTAAACAAACTGCCCATTAAGCCACGACGGGCATTACAACGTGTACATAATTCAGCTTTGGACTCGTTAAAAAGCAGGACAGTAGCTTTGTCGTTTCCTCTCGCTACCAGCTAATTACGTCCCAGAGCAACTTCTTCTCACCGAACACAGAGACCGTCAAAGTATTCGTCTAATATCGGAAGACAGGAAAACATTACCTTGTTGTGTTCACACTGATGAGTTGATGAGAACTGTTTAACGGTTGTTTTTTGCACCACTGTGAGGACGTCTTCAGCTGTGATCAATTCCTCCGATTTAAGTTTTCATCTGTCAAAACGACACATTACAAATACACCGCGACCACAACCTCCCCCCATCAGCGAGTATAGCGTGAGCGTCTCTAGTTCTGGCTTCCTGTCTGACTGTCTTTACTTGCGTCTCTCAGGGAACCTCGATAGTCATCTGAGGATCCACAACGGAGAGAAGCCGTATCCCTGCGCCGAGTGTGACCAGAATTTCTCCCAGAAACAGGAACTCCGCCGGCACATGCTCTCCCACACCGGAGGCGGTTTCCTCTGTAGCTACTGTGGGAAATCTTTGAGGGACCCGCACACCCTGAAGTCCCACGAGAGACTGCACACTGGAGAAAGACCCCATCGCTGCTTTATCTGTGGAAAAGGTTAGAACGTGATACTGAAATTTAAAAGTCAATTAAAATTCAAAGGAGGAAACAGACAGGGGACAAGTCTTTGGAAGAGGTTTTTATTTTATATATATTTTAGGACTTTTTCACTAATTTTCTCCCAGTTTGGAAGCCCAGACATTTTCAAATTAACATACAGTGAATTTAAAGCACCTAAAAATTGGTTTCAGGGTATTTCTCTGTAACATTAAGTATTAATGATTAAGTAAGCAACAATCAAAGTCATCCTTGCAGGTTATTTACAAAAACTAAACCACACATTGAACATGCACACTATCATCTTCACAGAGAAGTGGTCTGGCATGTGTCGACCCCCTGACTTTCCCTCTAGCACCATCATGAGGTTGACATTTTTGTTTTTTTATTTAAAACGACTTAACAACTATTGGCTGGATTATCATGAAATTTGGCACACATTAATAATAATAACTTACAAACCTGCAAACATAACGACATTCCCATCAGCCTCTAGTTTGTGTCAATTAGCAAATGTTTTCATGCTAAAACGCTGGACTGAAAGATGTGAACATGGCAAATGTTATATCTGCTAAATATCAGCATATAAACATTGTCATGACATGTTAGTTAGCATCCCGAGCCGTTAGCATGGCTAGTAGACCTACAGTATGTGTCAGTCGCGTTCGCGCCAGCAGGGGTGCAACTAACGATTATTTTCATTATCGATCAGTCTATGAAATGTAAAAATGCAGGAAAGAAAAAACTTCCATCTTAGTCCGATGTAACTTCTTCAAATGTCTTGTTTTGTTCTGAGCAACAGTCAGACAAAATGAGATCAACTATTCAATGTACAATGATGTTAAACTAACATTTAAGTGAGTGGACGCAACACATTTTTTAGCATTTTTGCTCGAATAACAACTAAGGCGATTAATCTGTTATCGAAACGTTATTTTATTCTACTAACGGACGAATCGTTGCAGCTCTATATGCCAGTAGGACTTTTTAAAGTATTATTGTGTTTAAAGCTGCAACGATTAGTCCGTTAATCGACGAGTCGAACAGAACATTTTTACGGCAACTATTTTGCTAATTGATTAATCATTTTAGTCATTTTTCAAGCAAAATTTGTCTGTTTTCAGCTTCACAAATGTGAGGATTTCATGCTTTTGTTTGTCATTTTGACTCTGGAAAAATTATAACATTCATTAATTTTTCACTGATATTCTATAGATTAAATGATTAATTGAGAATGAAAATAATCGTTAGCTGCGGCTCTAATTGTGCTCGCATTTATTCTCCTGTTAAAAATGACAGAAAATAGAGTAGATTCTCTCTATTTTTACAGAAATTGTAATGTAATACTAGTGATAAAGTAAAATATTTTAACATGCTAGACAATTCTCATTAAAATAAAAAATGTTTAAAACAGTAGCTGAAATCTGTTTTTTTGGTATTTTATCAAAGAATTGGCTCAGAGTGAAAAACACATCTTGTAACTGAAACAAAACAATGAAAAACCCAGTCGGGCATGAAGCACACACACGCTGGCCAATTCCCCTCCGACCGGCCTTGTTTATCTCACTCAGTAGGCTGCAGATGTTCTGCCCTGCATACTTGAGTGGAAAACACACAAATGCTGATTACAAGGTTGTCCGCATATACTTTTTATGAAGCGTTAGACAGCAAAAAAAAAACTTGTGTGTGTGCTGAGTTCAGCGGTTGCATTATTGATGAACTCAATAATAAGTGGTATTTTATCCCTCGTGACTGCATGGCATGTTTTCATCTTTGTGAAATGTATTTAAAGGAGTGAATATGATTGTTTCTGGACTTGAATCACTCACAGTTGCAGCCATTTTTTTTATACAGTACAATTAATGCACTGAGGCAATTTTAAAGTGCTTTACATACAATTTCCCTTATAGATAACCTCTTCCAGTATTCTGTGTTTCTCTTGCAGTTGGCAAATCCCATGAAATGACCAAAATAAGCAATTGAGCTACTAAGTATTGTGTGTTTCCAAAGCCTGATATATATATTTATTTACATGTCTGTGAGAACCTGTGTACCGACATAGGGGTTTCAAGATGTTCACACCAAACGCTGAGACCATTACACACGAACATACAAAACTGAGAAAACCATCAATGCAGCTCTCCTTCGACTTCACACACAAACCTATTTATACCAACAGCGGACGTGACTTCCTGTCTGTGTTTTTTGGCACTTTTGTGAGCCAAATGATCACTTGGACATTTCTTAATTTCTGCTGTGTGTGCACATGTGTGGTGTACTTTGCTCCCCCCGTTTTCCTAATATCTCCAGATGTCTCCTCCTAACGCTTTTTGGGTGGATCAATGACCGGTGTAGGTCAAGTCGATCGGGTAAAAGTTTTGTTTTCCCAGAGATTATAACCAGAACTTTGGAAAACCATCTCCTTTAAAGGAGTTGTTTTTGCCTCTCCATTGGTGCTATGCAACCCTCATCATATTTTTGCTGACTGTCTCGGATAAAGGTCTGTTTGATTTTTTTTTGTTTGTTTGTTTTTTGTTTCTTCTTACGCATGGTCTGGGTACACTGCAAAACGGAATTGCCCCTTGGGATAGTTGTCTGTCTTACTCCTCTGGGCACTGTTGTCATCCAAAAACTTAAAAAAAAACACATCAGCGAGTCACACCGTTTATTTTGACTTAATCCCACACAGCTACTGGAAATACTCATTAGAAATCTGGTGACCTTTATTTATTCAAAAATTCAAAAATCCAACCATTCAGAAAGTTCATTGACCATAAGCGGGTCGAAGCGGGTCCATTTTTGACCCAGGAGGACAAAAGTCCACAGATGCAAAGTAGTGATCATTGCTTTTACTTGCAAAGCGTGTGGTATGGAACCATCCATGTGATTTTCAGGCAATTAGATGAAAGAAACTAATATTTCTGAGATGAAAAACATTTGAAAACGGGTCAAATTTGACCTGAGGACAACAGGAGGGTTAAAAAATTCTTACAAGTTCTAAGATTATGACAACCAACTGTTTTGGTTGGTGAATGCTTGTACTGTAACCAAGTGAAAATCCAACATGAGGTTAAAAAAAAACTGTTAATGAAGCAAACAGGTCTTCTTTAATCTTGGTTTTCTCATTTATGAATGACAGTGAGTTGTTTATGTTCTGTAATACTTTATAATACCAATTTAATTGCTGGTTTCTACCTTAGGCTACACCGTGGCCACCAAGCTGAGGAGACACATAAAGTCCTCTCACCTGATGGAGAAACCACACAGCTGCCACTGCGGTGCCTCCTACACTCTGAGACAAAGTCTGCTGAGGCACCAAGCTCAGCACAGGACAGAGGAGGAAACTCAGAAAGAGACGGAGGTGAAGGGAGGACACAACGGGGAGACGAAAGAGGCTGTGCAAGAGTTAGCGGCTTTAAGCTCCAGTCACCCGAAACCAGTCAGAGGCAGACCCAAGAAGAACTCGCTCCCTCAAGGTGCAGGAGAGAAGGAGGCGGGTGAAATGAAGCGGAGGAGAAGACGAGGGAAAGGGGACGAAAAGGATGTAGCGAGGACGGTTCAAGAGAGCGAGACCTCGACGGCGGGGAGAGGAGGAGGAGACGGGGAGGCCGCGGGTGACATCCAGCACGCCGTCGTCTACGTCCGCACGGACTCTACGTCAAACTCCGGCCCTCTGCTCCTCGCCTCGGGGAGCTCGCTGCCTGCGGGGGCGGGACAGGAGCTGGTGGAGGTGGTGATATCAGAGGGGGCAGAGCAATGCATTGTGGTCCACGGGCAGCAGACGGTAGGAGAGCTGCTGATCTTACAGGAGGAGGGGAGCGGACTCTGCTCTGTTGCTCAGACTGTCGAGATAAACACAGTGTAGCTTAAAAATCTGAGTTTCTTGAACCATCTCTGGTGCTTCCTACATGACAGCTGGAGATCTAATCAGCATCGATCCCAGGTAACTTTAAGATGAAGTGTTTTTTTTTTTTTTGTTGAACTCACCTTCCCTCAACCTACCTCGTCTACACTTTCTTCACTGTATTATTTTTTTTGTATATCCCAGAATGCCTTTGAACAACCTCCACAGAACAGATGTGAACTCATTAGATGTAATAAGCTGCTGGTTAAACATGCAGGAGGGGAGAAGTTTGATATTTTTCCAGTTGTGAACAAGTGAAAGTTCTGCCCCCATCACTCTGATCCCAGCATGTTTGTACATGCATTGAATTGAGGTCTGTTTTCTCCTGTTGGCTCCTCAGTGATGAATTTCTTCTGTTGTGATTGTTGAACAGCGGCGCACAGTTTGATGCTGAGCGGCAGACACCCAAAGCTGACATTTAGTGTTGATGCTAAATATAAGAACAAACCCTTTCATTTACTGGAAGTAGCTTGATGTGACATTTTGTCTTCTATATTTATCTAGTTATTCCCTGAAGTTAAAAGAAACATGCAGAAATACAACATAGATGTGTTGTTATCCATGTGATTTAAGGTGGACTATTTTAATTTTTATTACTTCTGTGTATGGCTGGGTATGAAAATGTGGGACAGCACAAGAAGCTGTGAACACAAAATTGGCATATTATTACCTCATAGAGACGCTATGGTGAGCGTGTTAGCTAACAGTCTTCTTTAGCAGACATGGAGTTAATTTAACAAAACAATAAATTTGTAGGCTGTAAATCCAAAACACTGAGCTGAAAGATGCTAAAATGTGTGATAGAGTTGAAGGTAACACTAGAGTTGGGTTATGATTATCTGTGAGTGAGTGACCCCCTTTCACATCTGGACATGCACTGTTATATTAAAGGGCACATATCATGCCTTCTGTGATTTTCTGTTATTTTTACACTGTTTTAATGTCGGATGTTTATGTTAAACACGATCAAACGTATGTAAAAATGCTCCCTGCAAGTCAAAACCAGTGATGGGAATTGTGGCTGTTTGAAGGGAGCGGGACTCTGTGGCTCCGTTCCTTTCCGAAAGCCCAACTAGTCGTATTGTCAGACCTAATGTTAAAGATCTGCACTGTAAACGTTACACAAGGTGACGACTTATCCTTCTGTTTTGTCAGTGAATTTACTACTTTGAATTTACCCTCTGTATGAAATGTATTATGTAAGTAAAGATGCCTTGAATGTAATTCATGCAACACTTATTAGAAAAGTTTTTATTGACGCATTAAAAAAAACACTTTTTTTTTCAAAAATTTCAACAGATTTTTAGTGCAACAATTATCTGAAAAACATTTTACATGAGATTTTTTTTTAAGAATAAATAGTAGAACAACTTATCAAAATAATACTTTGTGCAAATACTGCAAATGAACTCTCCTGGGCTGTGTACACCTGAGCTGCTTTGACAAAAACAGGAGAGGAGCTTTGGCCACATCAGCTTGCTAAATGTGCCGAATTCCCAGCGGCCTGGCAAGCTGATTGGCCTGGAGTGTCAGGCGAGTGTCAAAAATGCTAAATGAAACGGGTAAATCAAAAAGACTGCATCTACTTAGCTGTTGTTGGTCTATCCGTTTAGAAACTGGATTGTTGAGCGTTGGTGCAAAATCAGAACTATTTACTGCAAAACTCTATCGCAGCAGCTGGAAATACACATTATGGTCATTAGTATGTAATATGTCCACATACTTTCATTTATTTTTGGTTTGGTTTTTGGGTTTCTATTTGAGGGAAAGGCTACAGGATACACTATGTTAGGTAATAGTGTTCTTCCCACTTTGTGTCAACAGTTTGTGGAAAGCCCCCTTCGATTTCAACATCACAAAGCTCCCATGCAGAAGGGATTTGTTGGTACACATGATCATAAGTGGCTCCAAATGTACGCACATTCTCAGGCACAAGAAGAAATTGATGAGCCTGAGTCAATGTTTAGAAATGAGCATGAATGATGCATGGTGGACTAAAAAGACTAATAATAGTGATCACGTTTTCAGTGTCCAGAGAGTAGTTCTGTGTAAGGTAGATTCCACACTATATCACAACCTACTGACTTTGTACTGAAGTTCTTCAAGAAATTTATATTGCAGTACAAAGTCAAGAGGTTGTGATATGTAGCCCAACAAGCTAGAAAAGCTTTAAATAGAACTGCGTTCCCGCATCTGCCTAACATAGAACTGCTCTCCGGAGGCTGAAAACGTGATTGTTATGACAAACTAACGTGACCGAACTCTTCATAATGAAGGAACATGTCACCCAATGCAGCAGTGTGACTCACTGATGTGTTTTTAATAGTTTTTGGACAACAACAGAGGTCTACAGCACAGAGGAATAAGATATATCAGGCTTTGAATACACACACAATAGTTGTTAGTAGATCAATTAATTCTTGGTTTGGCTCTACACATGAGATACGTGAGCAAAAATATAGAAAATTGCCAGCCTTATCATTTAATGTTTAGCTGTCCACATACTTTTGGCCATATAGCATGGCTATAATTGGGTAGATTACCACACCATTAATAAAAATACATTTTAATAAATGCATCCATAAATTCTAAATACATCACCTGTAGTTGTTTTAAGTGTCTTAGATTTATCTTTATCCTTGCGATTTGTTGGGATCAAACTCAACAAATGAAGCAGCCTCAGTGGACAAAAACTCTGTTAGAAATGTAATGTTGTTTTCACCCTCAGAGCCCCACAGGAGTCACAGACGCTCTCACAGTCTGCCACTCACTGCTGAGATGGTTTACGTTGTTGGGAGATACTGACCCACAACATCCAACCTCCTCTGTAAAACACCTGTCTGAATGATGTGTAGCATTTCTTATTTCTTCTTAACAAATCCTACATAAAGATGACCTCTGCTTGCTCCTTTTTGCAGTTCATATTTGTATTACTGAGAGGATGCAGGTCTAGATTGATCCCTGTCACCTGTGGTGTTCCGCAAGGATCGGTTTTCGGCCCCATTCTGTTTACCCTCTACATGTTCCCGCTTGGACATCAGCCATCAGTACACATGGGATGTCTATTCATTGCTATGCTGATGATACCCAGCTGTACATCAAAAGTGCCCCAGGCCCTTGTGCAGCCATGTCACGCCTCAGCACCTGTCTTAAGGAGATAAAGCCTGGATGAGCACAAATTTCCTCGAGTTAAACAGCAGCAACAGCAGCAGCTCTCCTTATTGGCACTAAACACAAGATTCAGTCATCCAGCATACCTCATCTCACCCCCCCTTTCCTCCTCAATCACTAATCTGAGTGTTAGCTTTGACCCTCAGCTGACTTTTGATGACCATATAAGACATCTGTGCAAAACCTCTTTCTACCATCTGAAAAACATCTCTAAACTCCACCTCCACATATAACACCAGTTCTGTTTTCATTGCAGTGGCTCCTTGTCTCCTTTAGGATTGACTACAAAGTCCTGCTACTCGCATATAGATCCATCAACGGTCATGCGCCTCCCTTCCTACATGAACTGATCATACCACAAACCTACACTCACACCCTCAGATCTGCTAGCAGCAGCTTGTTCCTCTGGGCCCTCAGTACTAAGCTCCGCACCATGGGGGCTCGAGCCTTCTGCTCTGCTGCACACTACACTTGTGGAACAGCTTTCCTAACCATCTGAGGGCAGCACGGCCTAAAAACCTTTCTATTCAGGAATCTTCTGAGTATCTTAACTCTTATTATTATTTTCTTTGTGTTGTGTGTTCTATGTGATTAATACTGTCACACTTTGAGTTTCACTATGAATGAAAGTGCAGTACAAATTAAATGTATTATTATTGTAATTGATATTCAGAGACAGTGTTCCTTAAATGTCTTAATTAGCTTTGTTCTCTTGGCAGGGCTAGTTTTCCCAGTCTGGCAGTTTGGACATTAAAAAAGGGATTTAAAACCTCAATTGACAGCCGTAGAGATATTGCATTGGCCTGTACTCAGAAGGTTTCACTGCTGGCTCATCTTTTTCCGTTAAACGCTGGCTGCCCGTTTAGTCTGTTTATGTTTATCTTCTTTCTATACTGTCTGCATCTCTCTCTCTCTCTCCATCTCTCTTTTTCTTGCCATTAGAGTCGGGGAGATATGACTCACCCAGAGGGTCCACAGATGTCACCCCTCGCTTCACTCTCCAGGCTATTAAGTGAAAAAAAGAAAATGGAGAGAGTTTTTTTTTTCCAGGCAGGTTCTGGGCTTCATTTTTAAGTAGTTGCTGCAGAGCTGTCAAACAGGATTCAGGCAGTTTTCCTAAACCGCTGCTGCAGCAGCTCAGTGAAACTTGAGAGTGATTTAGCAGTGCAGTGGCTTCGGGCTTCCCTCTGTAATGCACCGCCACAGACCGGGTTTCTTCATTTGAAATATTTTTTGACTTTAGCTGAACGCCTTCCTGCGGAGGTGTGCAGAGCTGATACAACATTAACCCCTTGTCATTTTTGCCTTGAAAGAAAGAAAGAAATAACTCCACATTTTTCTGTGGCTATTATTTAAACTCTAAAAGGGCAAAGTCACTGTTAGTCATATTTTCCCATTTTTGTCATTCATTATTATGTGATCCATTGATTCAAATGAAATAACCTGCTATTGCTGTCACTTTTACTTTAATCAAAAAAATAGAAAAAACTGATATCTATTCCTTTCAGTCTTATTTAAATTCCTTTATTTTATTCAATACAAAAAGACTCTAGTATAATTCATGTTATTTTATAAACACATTTCACATAATATCATGCAATTCTAGTTTGTAGATAATACTCAGACATTATGCTGTGGTTCCAGAGTTTCTTTCTTAAATAACAAATGAACAAGAAAACAAACTAAAAGATCCCCTCTAGACATTTTTAAATACAAAATATAAAAATATTCTGCTTTGAATCATAGTTTGTATCCACCAAAAAAGTCCTTAAATCCTTAAATAAGCAAATATATTTCATTTGTAAAGTTTAACTGCTGGAAATTTCAAAAATTCCCCATCACACTTGTGCAATACTGGACCAAGATTGGTGACAAACTAGTTGTGATGTCACTAATCATGCTTGTAGGAACACGTCCGAAAAACACGTCTGAAGATTTAAGGTGTGCACAGAAACCTTCCTCCTTCAGCAGATGAATGTGAAAACAAATTGTGCGTATAAATCATTCTGCACAACATCCAACAGAAACAAGAAAAAATAAAACATTTTTGAGTGGAATGAGACTTTAATGTATCCTTTTACATTTTACAACTGTTGCAGAGAACAATACCTACAAAACTAGTAAACCGTTTGTGGTCTGAGGTTGGAGCAGATCTTAACGATGCAACCTGCACTGACGGGGTCCTGAGACAAATACACAGTTTTTTTTGTTTTGTTTGTAGGACTTTTCCGATGTTTTCCTTGTAAAATACTGTATTCTTTCACCAGTTCAGGCATCTAATAATCCTTGAAATGAAATACTCACTCTTTGGTTGGGCTGTGTACAACTCATTACATTAAGGTCAACTTATGATTTGAGGTCACAAGTAGACAGGAGCTCCTTTTACACAGAGACCGGTCATTATGGCTTCTTTGCTTTTTTACTCTGAACCAAACAACGGCATGATGCTGCCCCTGTGTGTGATTTAAGATAGGTGTGCAGGCGCTCTGGAATCAGAGGTGTGAGGTGTAACACAACAGTGTCGGTATCTAGTGTGTGTAGTCCTGCCATGCTAGCTTTCCCTTTTACACAGATGTCGATCCGGCAACGATTGACAGCTGGAATCAATGCATAACATTCCTGCGTTGAATAGGCCGTATAAAAGGGACTATTGCCTCATTTTATGAGGTCACAAACCAGAAAGGTTGGGAATCACTGTTGTGTGTGCTTCCAACTTTGTGGGAACAGTTTGATGAAGGCCGTCTCCTGTTTGAACATGAAGCCAGGTCTATAAAAAAATGTTCTCCCAGTCTGGTGTGGGAGAACTTGATTTGTCTGGCCTCCACAAACATTTTGGCCATGTACTTAAGTGGCCAATTGGAACATCAACCAGTCTATTTCAGTTCATAAGCGATTCATTTAAACTCATGCCACTTTTAAGAACAACGAGAGGCTTTTTTTTAAGATTATGCAAATATTTTTAAGCTGTGTCTGCCATTTAGATAACTCTTGGTAATGTGCTTTTGTGGCTCCAAATGTTAGGCTTTGTTTGCTGTTCTGTAAAGGATTTTGGTGCCATTTATTTCCCACTTTGAGTGGAATACAATAAAATGCTGGAATATAATAATTCACCACAGGAAGCTGCCTTAATGAATATGTGAAAAAAAAATAAGTGGACAAACTGAAGGTGTCTTCCTGAAAAGAGTAGCGCAAAGTTTTGTCTAAGTTGGCAAAAAGTTTAATAAGATATAGAATAGATAAAGAAATCCTGTCTTATCAAAAGACTATAAATCAAAATTAGACTGAAACTTTCCTCTAACAGTGGTACATATTACTTAAATATAGCAAATAAAAATCCCAGAAACATCACTGTATGACGCACTGAGACCTTTTGAGTGAACTGTTTCCAGCTCAGATAAAGGAGGATCTATCTTTTTCTTCCTTTAACAGGTAAGACTCATATGTTCCCCTGAGCGAGACCCTTTTCTCATTTTATTTTTAATATGGTAGCAGCAACCTAAAATATTCAGGCTTGGATTATAACCCCTCTAAATCCATCCCAACACAGGTACATTGGTACCATCTAGGAGCTGTCTGGTCCGGCTACAGCCTCCGGCAGCACCTACACACAAGATATTGTTAGCTGAAGCAGGTTAAACTCAATTCTAGATCCTAAAAAGATGTGGTATGTTCTCTGAAAGCTAAAAGAGAATTATTTGTTTGCTGGTAAAGCCTCACTAATCAGTATATTTTATATTAACAATGATTATGTCCAATTGAGCCCATTCGATTAGACGTGTCGATGTGTAATGACTCCTATTCAAAAAGACCTCAACTTCTCTTAGAAATACTAAATCAATCATTTTTTTCATCAAGTCATTATGGTCTCAATCTTTAAATTCAGACCCACTTATAAATGTGCTGGTGGTCATTTTGGAAATTATTGCTCCAATAATAAGATTTGAGGACTTACAGTAGCTGTGATGTCTCCCATGTGGGCGTTGATTGAAAGCTGTGATAAACAATTGGCTCGCATGCTGCTCTTCCCAGCAGTGGGACTCGCGCTGAGTCACTAAGTTTAATGTTACTTTAATGTGGAAATTTGCGGGACACCTTGCCAGCAGCTCCATGCCCAGGAGACAAATCAAGTTGTGGGTCTGGGGGTCCTCCCCCACGAGATTTTGATTGTCAGACTTAATTCTCTGCATTCTGGTGATTTTTTTTTGGACCAATTTGTGCTTTTTATGCATTTCCTGTAAAGGAAATAAAGAGTCAGTAAGAGTAAAGCACAGTTGCATCAATTATATTAAGGATGAAAACTGACATGGGCAAAATGTTTGGTCTGTCAAATTAACTATTTGGTATATTTGGAAGAAGTAAGAACCTATTGATAAACTTGTGAATAGTAAATAACCTGGAAGACCACAGAGACCGCTACGGTGGATTACTGAACAATATATTTATTTGTGAAAATAAATTCATTTTACTGTCGAACTGATCATCTCCTGGATGTAGGCACTGAAATAAAGATCAACCTATTCCAGAGTGAGGGAAATGTGGAGAAACAAAATAATTACTAATTATCTAAGTTATGTGAACTTTGTGAATGTGAATTCTCTCTCTACGCAACCTATTCCCCACCTTCTCTACTTTTTCATCCATGTGTACTTTTTGTTACTCCTTGCTGCTTGAAGCAGTGCCTTGGCCTTTAAAACCACTGTGTAGACGTCAGCACAGGACAGGTCAAAGTTCAGAGACAAGTAGCTCACTCTTCATGAGCTCCACAGAGCACCGGTTCTGGATCTCACTCTACTTGCTGTTTATCCTGGAGAAGATTCTCTCCACAAACTCTGTTGAGGCTGGTATGCTCAGAATGTAGGAGATGATGGAGAGCATATTTGGCAGAGCAGCTGCCTTAAATACAGCCATCCACTTGACTGCACCACACCACTGAACTCCCTCCTGGAGCTTCTCCATAACTATGTTCAGTGTGGTGCACAATGTTCAGTGTGGTGCACGTCCATGTTCACTCTGGCCATGAGGTGAAGCTTCTCACAAATCTTCTCCAGGTCAATGAAGGTGAGTTTGCCACGGAGAGAGCAGGGTGAAAGACAATGAAGCCAATTGCTTTCAGAGAAGTCAAACCATTCCTCGATGTACCTGAGGGCAGTGTCGATGAACTGGTCATCTCGCATCTGTTTTAGTTTGGCACTGAAGGAATGCATGATGGGATAAAGCTCTACACATGTAGTTGCACTGGCCTCAAGCTTCTTGACAATCTCTTCAAAGAGAGAGAGAATGTTGTTGCAGAAGAGAAGGTAAACTTCCACAACATCCTCCTGTACTCAGTGGTGAGCTTCAACAAAGTCCTGATTTGTTTTGGGCACTCATCTCCAAGGCTGCTGAAGTAGGACTTCAGTGCCGACCAGCTTTGCAGGACTCATGAGATGTCAGGGTTGAGAGAAAGTCATCTGGTAGTGACACACCGCAGGACTTCTCTGAACTCAATGTCACAGAACTCACAAAACTCCTTCAGAGCATCTCTTCTTTTTGCTGATGTGGAGAAGAAGCTGTACAGTTTCAGGACCACATTCTCCACATCTACTCTCAGGTTGTCAAGAGCATGCTTGAAGATATTATGCACAATGTGTTCATGGCAGTTACCCTGAAGTAGGTTGATCTCAACATTGTGTAGACCAAGTTGTGGACCCCAAAGTTCACATTTGCATTGTTGGCACTGAAAGCTGAAACTTGCTCTATTTTAAGGCCAAGTGTTTCCAACAAGTGCAGTAGACACCCAACAATCCCCTCTGCTGATTGATCAGGATTTTACACAAAGTAATTTTATTCACCACACCACATTCTGGTGTGAAGAACTGGACCACCAGGGGGAACATCTTTCTGTTGCATTTGTTGGAGGCATCCGTCTGTATGGAGAGAGGTAGAGGTGTTTCGTCTTCCTTCAACATCCCGACCACATCTTCCACGGCCTTTGGTGCTAGCACATCCTTCACCAAGGACTCCACCTTTGTTCTCTGACAAAAGATTTTTTGGCAACCTTTGAGTCCGGCAACATTTTCTGGATGAGCTTCTGTTCCCAATCGCTACTCTTGCAGCTCAGGTTGTGCTTCATGGTGTAGTAAACCTGAGTCAGCTCTGCAGCTATTACCTGGAAGGGAGAAATCATTAAATAGAGTAAAGAACTGAATATAAAAAAATGATGGACCATAAAAAACTGTTGGCCTTTTTATTGGTAAAATTACTTATTCATTATTACTTATACACTATCATATTTTAGGTCTCTAGATTTGTATTTGGTTTTTTATATTCATGGATGCTGTGATGGAATAAAAAGTGAATGGACAAAGTTTTTTTTATGCTTATAATATTCAGAGATGGATGGCTGTAGTCTTATTCTAAGACTCTCAAGTATACAGCCAGTTTTAACAAATAGCCAGACCTAACAACTCTGATAAAGCCTTGCCCTTGTGTTATTACCGGTTAACAGTAGAGGTCCAAGCACCCTCTCTTAGTCTAGACTGCATCATAACAAAAGTGTTCTCTTGCAGAATATTATCATTTGTAGGTATTAAAAATAAATCTAATTTTAACCTTCAGTCCAACACCTTTCAGGAAGGATGGGGTAACCTAGCCTTTCCACCAAGTGGGTTATTGGTTAAAGTTCTCTCTCACACATACACACACAAACACACATGCTTGCACATGCATAGGCCTTCTGCTTACATCCTCAGAGAACTGTCAACCTGTGTAAATGGGAGAATGGCTCAGCTTAGCTATCTATCACATCATGACTCTAAACACAGTACAATCTAATAACAACACACATAATAGCCAACAACAACTTATCGATCCACCTCTGGGAAAGTCTGGGGTATCATGAATTGAGTGATTCCACACTGCATCCTCTGCTAACATTATTCACCGACATTTTTAAAAACTGCGAGTCTGATTCTCCGTAAACCACGGCAACATTGACCTGAGTGACAGACAACTTGCCTGTCATTCTGATTTAATACTTCTCCCCAATGTCTCATGAAACTTTTTTTGTTTTTATTATTTGTTATGTCATTTCAAGCATGTGAAAACGCAGTGTATGCATTAGATTAGGGTGCGCACGAAAATACAGGACCCATTGTGTCCAATATTGATTCAGTAAGGGACGGTGCATTTTATTTTTTCAGTAAAACTCTGCGTTTCAAACCGGCTCCAATAAAACCAACGGGTAACATCACACCTTGCTACATCCAGCTTTATATACAGGCTTTTGTTAGATGAGAAGATTGATATCATGACTCTAATTTCTGTTTCTATGAAGCTACGGGTAGTAGACGGCTAGCTTAGTTAAGCACAAAGACTGCAAACGGGCTAGCTTGGTCTGTCGAACAGTAACAAAAACTGCACACCAGCATCTCCTAAACTCATTAATTAAGATGTTATGACCTGTTTGTTTAATCTGTACAAAAATAAAAGTGTAAAAAAAACAGGTTGTGCTTTTATGGAGGGTTATGTGCTTACACTTTTTTGGCTTGCTATCTTTGTTTAGCTGTATGTCCGTATCTGTTTATTAGGAGCTAATGAGACCTGGAGTCAGAATCCTTGTGTCTGCATACTTGGCCAATAAGGTTATTTGATTATGAATTAGTGAGCTTTAGAGATGCTGGTTGGTGGGTTTTGTTAAATTTGGACAGAGCCAGGCTAACAGTATCCATTCTTTATGCTAAGCTAAGCTAAGTGTCTCTTAGCTGTAGCTTCATATTTACTGTACATGAAAGTGTTATCTAACTTTTGGCAAGAAAGTGAATAAGCATATTTCCTGAAAATGTCTATCTTTCCTTTTCTTTTCCTTTGTTCACTTCTAGCTGCTAGCTGTTAGCTAGCTTTTTGGTCATATTATTTCACATTGATCAGTAAGTGCAAACTACTAATCTAAAAAATGTAGGTGACAAGTGTTGTGTAGTAAAGAGCATTTTGTTGCTGTTGTGGGTATGCATCTCCTTGTCTCTTTTCTTTACAACTTGAGCTTCAGAGTTAAACCAGATGGTCTTTCAACCTTAATAACTATGTGACGTATGAACTCCAGGCAAGGTGAGGAAAAAAGTTACACAGGTTGAATTTTTGTCTCTGGGGACCATAAATATCTTTATAAAATGACACTCTAGTTATTGAGATATTTCAGTCTGGACCACAGTAATGAATTGACCAACAGATATTACCATCCTTAGAGTTGCTAGCGTAACTTCTGATCTACCATCACTGTATACACAAATGGAGTAAACCACCTGAACAGAATCTAAAAGTTGTGGTGTCATTTTGGCCCTCTGTGGCACCTTTGAAATCACCATAAAACATCTACAAAGAAACATGAAACTGATAACTAACTAGCCAGCTAACTAACTAATGACACCATAATAGGTCATACAGAAATATATTAGTATCACCCCATGCTACAAGGTGGATTCTTTTGTTATTATTATGCTGTTAACTTGGTTGATGCAGTGCCAATGTGAGTGTATGATTAGAATAGTTTCTTAGATCATTTACAGATGTGGCCGAAAACATTGGTACCCTTCCACCTTTTTAAAAATTTTTTTTAAAAAAAATAAATTTTCTCTGTATTAAATTGAAACTGACAGAAGAATATGGTATCCGTAATTCTTTATTTCACATTGAATATGACTGAAACTTTGCTTTTGATTTACAACTTAACATATTAACACAATAAAACAAATGAAAATGGCCAAAAATATCGGTACACTTAACTTAATATTTTATAGCACAGCCTTTTACATAAAATGTCTTTTAAGTACAGTCTTCAAAACTCAAAAAATGAATTACTCCAAATGTCACAACAGTTTCCCTGTTGCAGGGTTTTCTATTGTAATAAATGATACATACTTGGACACAACCTGGTCCCCAGTGACATAGTTGCACTAATGCAATCAAGAAAGTCATTTATTATTACTACTGAGCACATTTTATATTTTTTATAACCTATTTACCCGTACGAGCTGGATATCAACAATGTTGTTTGTGCTGAGATCCATCCTGGAGTATGAGTCATATTTCCTACAATGGCCTGGACTGTTAGCTCTCATGTCACCGCCAAGAGATACAGTTTCTCTACGTTTCAGTCTCTCAAGCAAGTCTGGACAAAATAAGAACCTGATAGTTGCAGATTTCCTGCTGGAGAGCTGCCCAGAAGGGGATGACTCTTCCATTCTCTAGTAAATAAGCAACTCTGGTGCAGACACTTCTGGGTCACAGAAAGGAAAGTCCCTTTTACAAGTGTGTCTACTTTGCAGACTCTTCAGCAGTTGGGGCAGATTTTAAAAAGGTCAAGCAGGCAATCCTCGTACACCAAGTACTTTGTTGTGTCCTACGGTGTCTCAGTTGGTGCTCTGTTGACAAAGAAAACCACAGGCGACAAAAAAAGACTTGTTACAAAGTGTATTATTTGTAATTTCTCACATTCATAGTGAATTAACATGAAATAAAATTCTCACATTAGAATATAAATGCATCAAATCAAATAATATTGACAAATAGATTATTCCTATGATCTCTGATTAACAAAGATCTACAACAAGTTAACTTACTGTTCACTGGCGGTGTCATCTAATTCTGACACGCTGGGGAGATAGGTGGCGTCATCAGGATCTGCATAGATGGAATTTGTTTCAGGTTCATGAAAAGAGAGAAACTCCACGAGAGGATGCGGTGTTGCCCACAGCAACACTCCTGGTGGCTACTGTAGCCTGAGAACCTGGAAAACATATATGTAAAAAAGTAATAAGTGTTCCTTATTTTTAGTGTTTATATGTTTAAGACAGATGGAGATATGTAAATAGAACAGACTTGTTAAAAATTTCACCTTACTTAAATTTGCAGGATTTCATACAAAATTTAATGACAACCTCTAACTTACTGTCTGTTTTCAGTGACTCATTAATAGGTTCTTACCACAGCAGTAACATCAGTGTGAGGTGCAGTCCATGAGTGTGACAGGAATGTTTTCTTTCAACAACTATGTTGTGCATACTTAGAATCTGTCTGTTCACATCATAGACATTCACAAAGACTTGAAGAACATGACATCTCAACATACCTGCAGTCTTTCTGTTGCTTTATGTTCTTTTGGACAGTTGTGTAGACACGGTCCCACAAAGCGGTCCGTCTGTCAACGTGACTTTCCGCACGTCGTCACGCCGGTGTGCCGTCTTTCTTGTGGTTGGAAGGGACTGCTTTGTGAAAACAAAACAGCTTAAAGTACTTGTCTAAGGAGTCAAACATAGTGATGCATATAAACTAAAGTTTGCATCTCCTGATCAATGACAACCTGGTAAAACTGGAGCGTGGACAGCAAGCTTTCCAAATACTCCAAACCTACTCCACTTGTTGGGGATAATACAAAAGCAGAAGAGAAGCTTTAGTTTAGACATGACTGAAACATGTATGCTGCACGTGTGCATAAAATTACATGACAACTCAAATTTTGAACCCACTCTGGGCAAGTTGAATCAATCTCACTATATACATATGTTAATAGTAATAATATGTGGCAAGAGAATAGGTATGAAGGGCACGAACCAGTGCAACCACAAGAATCCAACTACGCCAGCCTGGGGGTTTTACCCAGGGACAAATGTTACCTCAGACCAGTACCAATAACCCAAAAAGGCAATCAGGTTTGTTACACCAAGAAGTGAGAGACGTGGTTCCAACCATCAATTCTTTATTTTAACAATAACAAAATTTAGTAAAAAAAAAACAAAACACAATTATTAAGCGTACCGACCACACAGGTGTTAAAAAGAAGGGCAGTGGAATTATTCAGGGCCGAGGCTTACCAGTGGAGGGGAGGTAGGAGAGGTGACCAGGAGAGAGTCACCCCGAATCACATGTGTACACACATCCACACACACACACACACACACTGGTGAAGGGTCAAACTCAGGGACGCTCAGTTAAACACAACACACAGGAAAAAGAAGGAACCATCACCTACAGTCACCAACTCCACCACCGTGGGCGCTCAGCTCCCGAAAAAAATAAAAAGGGATACAAAAATCAATAAAGTGTTCAACCAAATAAACAAAACCACCGTACAGTGGCTCTAATGTTGAAACTCTTAACACCGATTCCTGCCAGCGGTGCAACAAAACAAGAAAAAAAGAGAAAAGAATAAACCAACAAACAAAACTAAACTAAATAAACACAAACACAATACCAAACAATATTCATTACAGGACATAAAAACGAAAGCCCTGTACTTGTATAACAAAAAAAAAAAGAAAAACAAATCAACAAAATAACCTAGGAAAACAATATTATTAATATGAATCATTATGTAAGCTATAAAGTAACTAAACTAAGCAAAGCTGAGAATAAGCAAACAATAACGACAAAAGAAAGGAATGGCCGCAGCAGCTCCCGGGTAAGCCACTATATACAATATATAATGAAAAATCAAATTAAAATGAGAATGACAGCTGCCAAAAAGAAGATAAAACTGGCGCCATGAGAGAGAGAGAGGTACCAATAATTTCAGCCTCATCTGTAGTTTACATGGGTGAAACACAAGTGCAGGCCACATAGATCAATATAACATTCTTTCTGAGCACATATTTATCTGGGTCACTCGGGCACGGAGTCTTCATCAGCACCGTCAGTGGAGCACGCACAGGCACAGAGTTGTAGCTATGGTTTTCTCTCCGGTTGATGATGCAGCCCTTGCAGAGGCACTTTGCAACGGCGATCTCATGAGGGAACCTGCTGTCGTCTCGGTCTATGCTGAAGGAGACAATCAGCGATCAATACAGCAACTAATCACAATGAGTTCGTCACATTAAGTTTCTGTTGCACCAGCATTTCTTTTCTGTTCTCTCAGTCTGTTAAGTATTAAAACTAAACCGTGTAACTAATAGTAATTGTTCTTTTTGTAAGCTTTTGCACAGTCTCCACCTCCCTACACCCGTATTTTGAGTGTAATTCATTTGCCAGAAAAATTAACAAAGTTAAAGATGATTTGATTGATAAAAATTTTTTTTTCAGATTTTCTATAGATGGAGAGATAATATCGTTATTGTGAATTCTTTTGGCCACGATCATCATGTAGTGAAAATGTTATATGTATATATATGTATATATATATATATATATATATGTATATATATATATATATATATATATATATATATATATATATATATATATATATATATATATATATATATATATATGAATAAAGGTATTATTTGAAAGATAGGATCACATTTTTTCTAATCTGTTGTCAGAAGCAAAAACAGCTTTTTAACAAAGGATTAAAATCGATGCAGCAGAACCAGAGATGTCCTCTTTTTTTAATTCCTTGTCAGAACTTGGCACCTACATTACTCACAATGCACCTCCACCACTGACAGTTGGATTGGAGATTTGAAAGTGCTATGCTACTTTTACTTTAATACTTTAACTACATTTTAGTGATAATATTTATGTACTAATGGAGAATTTTTACATTGCTGTATTGGTATCTTTACTTAGGTAAAGGATCTGAATACTCCCTCCACCACCTGTTGTGATAAGTGATACCTGTTGAGTCGTGAGATTAAGGAGCATTTTTGTCCCTCTGTGGCCTCCACAGCTGCATGTTGTGCCTCACCTGTATTCCCACGGGGACAGGGCCCGGTTGTTCTGCTCGCCGTGCATCTCTTTGGCCACCTGCTCGCACGTGCGTGTGGACTGCAGTGACAGCAGGTTTTTGGAGACACTTAACTTGTTCCAGTACAGTCTCCAAAAGTTTCCAACACCGTTGTTAAATGCTTTCATGCTGATGCACCTGGGGCTCCTGGCAGCTGTGCTGGTAGAAACCTGGTTGTTGAGGAACAGCAGCAAGCCGAGGGAGATCTATAAACATGTAAAAACAAAACATTTTTAAAAAAAAAGTCCCACTGTGTAGAATCTGTCCAAAGCTCCATCCAGATCCACGCATGAAGGAAACACAGCTGCAATCTGTGAAGTGAAGTATGTAAAACAAAGTGTGTGCTGTCTGATGCACAGTCAGAATTACCATTTGCAGACTGACCCACGTCATCTTGAACTTGGACAGGTTTGACTGATACCAACTGCTCCATTGAACCCTATATATACACAGTGTCTGTATGAAGTCTTGTGCACCCAGCTGTGTGTGTTTGTTTGGACAAATGCTAAAACGAGTATTTCCTTTTACTGAATCATTGCCTTGACATCTAATCCCACCTCCTGGTGGGTGTTGTGTTTTGTCTCCATATCACTGATATCTGGGAAGATCCACAACTCCAAAATTCATCTCATTACTTTTTGAACTCATTTAACTAAAAACACTTTATGATAGTAGACTGTGTGTTAAAGTCTAAACATCTTTACAGTAAAACTGCCTTTGCACTCTCTCTTTTGTCATATGATATTCAGTATCACTATCACTGTTGACATGCAAACATGCTGTGGGAACAGCAGAAAACACTGCCACCGCCCTGATGATGTTACCAGGACAAAAATAAATACACAGGTTAAAGTTGCCTCATTACTAAGGAATTAAAGTAGGAAACAAAAATGCCTGTGGCTTCTGAAAAGTGACTGTATGCATACCTTGGCAATTCCCAGGAAAGAAACCTCCCAAAGTTTCTCATGAGGAGTGTCAGAAACACTTCAGCCGATACAGAAACAGAGCAGCTGGTCTTTGAAGTCAGTAAAAATTTTAGAAATTTTGTCTGCTTAAAATAAAAATGTTTTCAGCCTAAATAACTGCCTGCGGTTATGTCTGTAAAGGTCGAGGGCAGAATGTGGCTGCAAACTAAATACCTGCCTCACATTTGAAGAAGATAGCACACAGTGTGACACATCCATGGTGATTTATACATGAAAAAGTCCGGGCAGATTTCCAAAAAGGGACATTTGGAGGCTTCATATTTTTGTAAAGTCAGCTTTATTGGCCAAGTATGTTCATGAATACAAGAAATCTGACTGTGGTTTATATAAATATATACATGTTAAACAGTTTCTGTAAACTGTCAACAAAGATACAAGTAGAGTGAAGGTGTGTAAGAGTGCAGAGAGTGTTGAATAAATATTGAATGGGTAATGTAATGAGCTACTTTATATACATATAAGTGGTTATGTAGAGTATATACACATGTGTAGATTTGTGTACTGTAAAGACATCCTGCTATTGGATGACTGCGAGCAGGAAGAAACTGTATAAATAAAGAGATACAAAACGCAACATAAAAATCAAACACACCTGGAGAGATGTAGTAGGTGGAAACCAGTACAAGGATCAGTCTCCTCAACATGGTGGAGAGAAAATTAGAAATATATTCCCAGACAACAAACTATAGAGTCAACTTCATGAGTGCTGTACCAGTTTGGCTGCATTAACAGGATGAGTTTAGTGGAATCACAAATCAAAAGGTTGTTGCTGTCAGATGAAACCACACTTCTTCATGACGTCAACTTTTCATGAAGTAGGAAAGTAAATTTGAGTAATTAGAGTTTCATAAAGAGATGATGAATTCCCTCAACTCACAGAAAAGCATACAGTCTTTTAAAAAGAGAGGTCTGGTCTATATTTTTCTTTTTGTAGACAATAAGAAAAGATCAAAACCTGCAATTAACTGATCTGCAAAGTGCTGTCTGTCGTATATCTTATTCCTCTGTGCTGTAAAGCTCCATTGTTGTCCGAAAACTATTAAAAACACCTCAACGAGCAGCACTGCTGCACTGAGTGACATGTTCCTTCATTACCATGAACACATGCTGTAGTTTATTTTCAATCAATCCCACACACACTGTCCTGCTGCCAGAAATACTCACTTGAATATAGATTAATCCACTGCTGAAAATAGTCCCCAACAAATGCACTATTTCCTCCTGTTTGAGTTATTATGGGTCGCGGAGCAGGTGGACCCAAATACAGAGACAAGGAAGCAGAGCTGAATAAAACCTTCTTTACGCTGAGGCTCATGCAGGCAAAAAAACCCCCAAAAACTGGCTGAGCAGAAAATAAGACACGACTAACCTGACGAGACCAGACCAGACCTGACTGGACTGAACAGAACAGAAACTCGACTCAACAGAACAAACCAAGACTTAAATACAGACAGAACTAATAATGGGGAGAACAGGGAGCAGGTGACGAGACACAAGGGCTGGCTGGGAGTTGATTGGCTGGGAAGCAGGACAGGGCTGACGAGACTGATGCAGGCAGGTGTGAAGGTAACAGGCAAGCTGAGGGAAAACACTGAGCAGGGCAGGGCTAATGAACACGGTGCAGGGCAGTTGTGGAGGGAAAAAAACGGGCTGAGGAGGAGTGCAGGAACACAGAAGGGAAAACTGAAAACCAAAACCCAGATAACACACTGTCAATACAACTCAGCTACTGCATTAAACCGCCCAAGAATACACATGAATATAAACCCCAGTACACAACACCAAAAACTAACCAATAATGCAAGGCAGTCCTTCAAACCAAAAACCCAAATGATATGAACGAGCAAAACCAAATGACCAACAGAAGTATAACACAGGAAACCAAGAGAACAATAACACAAAGAGTTTTAATCCATTAAGGTTTTATAATTGTAAAACTTCCATAGAGCTTAGAAAAGTGTTGTGTGTGTGATGTCATCCCAATGTAAAGTCTGTGGGCCCGCAGGAAAAACACTGCTGCACGTATTCAGTGAGCTGCACAACATGGAAGCTAGAAAACATGTTTGGTCTATGAGCAATTTTCATTCGAGTGGATGGGCGCCATCTTTGAGTCCGATACCCAGTTCCTGTAATACATCCATGGGTAAACATTACATGCAATTTGGATTTTATTAAGTTATTCAGTATGTTGCTATCGTTCTGGAAGAAAAATTCAATAAGTTGAATTTAAGTTTGTTTAGAAGCTGTGGTCAGGTTATCGGGTATCTGACTTCTAGTTGTTATTAGTAATAAGCGTAATAAGCGTATCATATACAGTATACATCCATACTCCCCTCAGGTATGTTTTCATACCAACAAGTCCTTCAAATTAAAGCTGCAAGCAGCAATGACCGGGCCCTCGCGCCTCCACGCATGTCGGGCCACGACGCAATCGAAGGTCTTCTGTCACGGCCATGTAGATGTCTTCAGACCCGGGCTGTTTTCAGACAGTGCAAGAAGGAGATAAACATCACTTCCTTTGTCCACTATTTTGCCTGCTGCTAGGGCTGCTTTGCTGAAATTTCGTAGGGGGCGCTATTCAGCCAATTTGCATCACTGATGGAATATTGTCATGTAGACGTGTTCAGGCCGGGACTCTTATCAAACATGTAAAGTTTGGTGCAGACTGGAGCATTTACAATAAAGTTATAGCAACTTCCTCTGTCATGGCGAAGTATCAAATCTCAATGGTATGAGGATGAGATTTTTCTGCAGGGTGAGACACGTCTGTCTTGCCCTTTCACTTGAATTCCAATAAATAAATTGAAAACTTTTGATGAGTTTATGTGTAAAAGAAATTCACTTCCTAATTTTCATCTATCTATTTTTAGAAAAGTAAATACTTTTAACCCACATGACCTGGTCAAAGTTTGATTGACATGTGTACTGTCAGGTGTGTAGAGACAATAAGTAACTGCAGCTGGACACAGAGAAATACTCATATATTTGAATGGAGAGTGTGAGCGAACCCACATCTTTTTGAACATTTACTGCTTCCACATAGTTTTAGATACAAACTTCATTTGAACTTTAAATGAGTCACAAAACTTTTACCTACAAATCTTGAATTTACATGTGTTTTCTATCCTTTACTGTTCGGGGCATGGCACAGTCCAAGGGCTTCTGTCACAAGCATGTAGATGTTGTCAGACCTGGGTTGACAGGTCTGACTTTACCCATCCTCCGCCTGTCTTCCCTCCTTCTCCCTCTCAGTTGGAGAGCAGGATTTGGAGTAGTCTTCTTGTGAAATATCCTCATAAATCCCATGACTTTGGCCAAATCCTACATTAAAAATCACATTTCTTGTAGGAAATTTCATCACAAATACATTGATACAGGTTTCAAAGTGGTCAGACTTATAGTTTAGACATCAGAACCATTTGTTTGACACAAAGTCCATGCCCAGAGATTGCCTCCCCATTGCTTTACATTGTAAGGTGTGATGTGGCACTCTAACTTTCAGGGCTTACAATATGTAAACCGTTTGAGTTATTACAAAGTTTTTAACAACTTTTGTTCAGCACAGCATGATAAGTCATGTATTCAAGTTTGAAGCCGATACCATTAACACCCTAGGAGGAGATAGCGTTTCTTGGGGGTCCAAAATTGGCGCAAAGTCGAATTTTGATGGGCATATTGCGGACTTCCTGTTGTATTTAGGTCAGGAGTGTCGGTAAATGATTTGTAGGTCTTGATGAGACGAATAATTGAGTTTTGGTTCGATGTCTCTACGACATTCCTACGGGCCGTGGCGGCCATATTCGTTACATGGGTGGCGCTCTTTTTTTTAATCATTTTATCAAATTTTTCACCAGACCTGATGTGCGTGCCAAATTTGGTGAGTTTTTGAGCATGTTTAGGGGGTCAAATTTAGAGTTTAAGTGGCGAGATAATAAAGAAAGAAAGAAACACACAAAATACAATAGGGTCTTTGCCCTTTTGGGGCTCAGGCCCTAATAATGATGTTCTATGATTTGACAACTCTGTAGTTAAGGTCTGGTTAGGTTTAACCACAAAAACCACCTGGTTAGGTTTAGGGAAAGATCATGGTTTGGGTTAAAATGGTTGCTTTGTTAAGGTTTGAGAAACATGTGGTGTGGGTTAAAGTTAGTACTTCCTTAAAGAAGCATCTTTAGCTTCTGTACTGTGACAAATTTGCGAAGTGAAACAGAATATTTGAGCGGCGTACAGTTCTTTCAATCAGGAGAGACTCAGTTTTACGTAGTGAATGGTGTTTATTGAACAGCATGATAATGAATGTAAAAGTCTTTGGCGATTAGACTCCATCGTGATGTGGCTGAATATGGAGGGGGCGATGAAAGCATGAACAGGATAACCCCCAGATGGAGTCTAGACACTGGTGGCGGTGATGGAGAAGCGTGGATCGTGGTGGTCTGGTATCGGCTCCTGGAGACTTGGGGGAACGTGAGGTTGGGCAGAAGAATGATGATCCGGGATGGAGAGGCGAAGAGCGAGCTCCGGTGTTGCGGCTGAGGAGGTGGATGGGGTGGAGGTGGATGCGATTATTGCCTGAAATGACAGCTGACAGCGACAGAAAGGGAAACGGTTTTAAAGTTTGACAGCTAGGCCGTGATTGGCTGTTTAGGGATCGTGGCGAAATTTGATTTGTTAACTAGAAGTGACGCAACTAACCGAGCCGAGAGAGAGAGAGGGAGAAAGAAGAGTGAAATTATGAATGAATGAATGATTAAGAGTCTTCCTGTCTGACTTTACGGTAAGCTTCATGAGAGGGATTTCAATTAAATGCTTCACATTTGATTGGACTGCTAACATGTGGACGGGGCTTAGAGTTAAGCGTGATGCGGAGCTGCAGAGGACTGTTAGCTCCACCTCCCTCACCTGTTGTTAGATCAGGAGGAGGACGAGGGAGAGATGAATGAATTAGACATCAGCCACATTGTTGTGGAAATGATTGCCCACTGATACTCAAACATACATCTCTTCCTATCTCTCTCTCCATATTGCTCTGTTAGCTACTGTGACCCACAAACGGTGAAGTGCAGTTTTATATAACTGATGTGGCTAGCTACTAACCCAAAGTCACATTTGATTGGATTAACTTTTGTAAATGCCCCCTGAGTGCAGGATGAGTCATCATACATTTGAAACCATTTCACAGCAAGAGAAAAAACAGGGATTTAGATGTAAAAATACTCTTTTTTTGACATATATCTGGCATATAATAAGAGATAAATGAACAATTAACACAGGGACACAGGATTCACACTGGGTCCTTATAGTTAGGCCATCTTCATTGTCTTGGCTACGATAATAACCACAGGGTTAAGGTTAGGGAACAACCCCCCGACTCGCAGTTGGAAAGACAAAACGAACAGCGGTCTCCTGTGGCAAAGTCCACTGTCGGGGTTAATGCTTCCATCCAACCCTCCTGCTCCGGGTCAGAATTACTACGGTTGCTTGATGGCATCTGTCGCTCAAACGTTGTCATTTTTGGTCGTGTTGTTTTTCTTGGGAGGACAGTCTCATTCATACTGTGTACTTCCTTCGTCCCAGCGACTGACGTAGACTGAAACGATGCACTGCTTCACTGTTCTTCGGCTTGTTTGTTTACTCGAGGAGGCTTAGATGGACATTGACGTCATTTGGTTTTTAGTCTGGGTCCTTTTATCCTGTTAGTGAGCCCTTCATTATCACCTAACAATCCTTAATGCAATTGTTGGTGAAGTGTGAATATTCTAGCATCAAGAACAAATTATTCTCGCCAACCTAAACCCCTGAATGCTCTTTAGGTTGAATAAACGGCTCTGAACATGCCGGTGTGAATGCTCCCTGTGGAAACCTGTTGATGTTTATCCAACTTGGCAGTGCCAGCTACAGTGGGAGGGCAGTTGTACTGTAAATCCACTGTCCCTGATCTGTTGTTAAGTGTGCCTACAGGCTGTGGCATCATGGGATTACTTCCCCGCTTGGATTCATGTCACCCAGGCGGGGGGGGGGGGGAGGTTGTGATGTCTGATTTAAGAGGTTGTCTACCTCTGAAGCCGATATAAAAGGCGTGTGAGTGTCCCAGCCTGCTCTGTTATGTGGTGGGCTGCATTCAGAAGCAGGAGAGATGTAACCACGTCAGAGGCGGATTCTGGTTGATCTGCCTACATGTCATCGCTCAGTGCCAGGCGGCTAAATTAAGAGCACCGACGAGTGATTCAATAAAGGGTTTCTCACTCTCTCCACTCATCTCAGGGTAAATTGGAATTGATTGATGACCACTCAAAAGTCTAAAGCATCGGAGCTAACTCTAGCTTTCTGTCATTTCCTCCCAATATAATCTCTACTCCTCTCTTTCTTTCTCACCTCCTCTCTGTTTCTTCTCTATAAACTTTTTTCCTCTCTCCTCTCGTATTCTGTCTCCTTTTCCTCTCCTCTCATGGTCCCTGTATATCTCTTTTTTATCATCTACTCACCTTTTTGTTGTTTGCTCCCCTTTCCTCTATCCTTGTTTCCTTTCCTTTCCTCTATCCTTGTTTACTCTCATCTCCTTTCCTCCCTTCTATCCTTATTTCCTTTCCTTTTTTCTCCTCTATTCTTGTTTCCTTTCTTCACTTCTATCTTTGTCTCCTTTCCTCTCCTTTCCTTTCCTTGCTCCCTCTCCTCTATCCTTATTTCATTTCCTCTCCTCTGTCATTGTTTCCTTTCCTCTCTTCTATCCTTATTTCCTTTCCTTTTTTCTCCTCTATTCTGGTTTCCTTTACTCTTCTTTCCTCTCATCACCTCTGTATATCTCCTCTCTTCTTTTCCTCTCCTCTCCTCGTCCACACGTCTCTCCTTTCATTTCCTCCCACTCTCTCTCATCATGTATAATTTGTTCCTCTCATCTCTCATTTCTCCTCGTTTCTCCTCGTTACCATCTCCTCTTCTGTCGTCTCTTTTTCCTCTCCATCTCTTTATTTTCTCTCCTCTCTTTTCTTTTTCTTTCTTCTCTTTCTTGCCTGTTTTCCTTTCTATCTTTTCCTCTCCTTCTTTCATCTCACCTCCTCTCCTGTCTTCTATTTCATTTTCTTTCTTCTCCTCTTGTTTTCCTCACTTTTTTCCCCTCATCTCTTCTTCTTTTTCCTGTCCTCTCATTGTAAGTGTTCTCCCTTCCTTTCTTTTCCTTTTTTCTCTTCTTCCTTTCTTCCCTCTCTCCTGTTTCTTTTTCATTCCCCCTCTCTTTTTCTTTTCTTTTCTGTCTTTTCCACTTATCCCTGTATATCCCCTCTCTTTTTCCTTCTCTATCCTCTCGTTCTCTTCATTACTCCCTCTCCTGTCTAATCCTCCCTTCCTCTCCTCTCGTCTTCTCACCTTTCCTCTCCTCATCCCTTTATCTCTCCTCCTTCCCTTTCTCCCACTCTCTTCTCCTTCCCTGTCTAATCTTTTCTTCTTTCCTTTCCTCCTCTTCTCTTCCCTCTCCTCTCTCGTCTTTCCTCTCCTCATCCCTGTATCTCTCCTCTTTCCCTCTCATTTACTCCCACACTCTCTCTCTCTTGTCTTGTAGTGCCCTCGTCTCCTGTATATAATACCTTCCTCTCATCTCTCACTTCATCCACCTCTTCTTCCCTTCTCTCACTCTCTGTCTTTGCTCATTTCCTGGCCTTTCCTACAGCCTCTCTTCAAACATCTCTTCCTCTCTGCATCTTCTCTATCCGCATCTCTTACTCTTTCTTTCATCTCTCCTCTCTATTAGTCTCTCCTCCTCCTCCTCCCCCTCCTTCTCCTCCTCCTCCTCCTCTCTTCCAGCAGTAGAGAATCACTGAACAGCGGCAGCAGCAGTATCACTCAGCACGGCAGCGACTCGCATGAAAGTGAGGACCGCTGTTTTTTTCTTTTTCTCGCCTCCTAGTTTTTCTCCTCTTCTACCCTCTTCCTTTTTTATCGCTTCTTCCCATTCAGTCTTTTCATTTCACTCATTTCTTCTGTACTTTTGAATCCTTTTTTTTTTTTTCTGCACACATTGATCCTTTTCGGAGTGCAGCAGTATGAGGGTACCATGCATTCCAAACAGGGTTTCTGCTCCATCTAGAGCATGTAGCAATATGCTTTTCTTCTGTTGTGCATCACATTGGAGATAAGTAGGACAGTCTTGTAGCTTCAATATAGTATGTCAACCTCTGGGCTCAGATCTGCTTCTTTATGAACGGATATTTTAGCAGGTATGACTTTTCTTTAATCCTAACTTAATTCATGCAAATCCCTCCTTCAGTCACAGAATGTGTTGCGGGTACAATATGAAATATTGACCATAGCTGTAGTGCTGAAGATTTTGACACATGCTTGTGTATTTCTTTTATTCTGAGAGAAACCTAATTTGTTTTTAAAAAATCTGATATTTTGTCAGCAGTGGATGGATTTTTTCTTCTGTAACCAAAGAGACACCTTTTGAATTATCTTGGCACTCTCACTCAATCTTTTCTCTCTCTTCTTCTCTCATTCCTTTTGCCATTTTTGTACTTTCTGTTCATTTATTTTCTCACTGGCTGGCTTTGAATGCACAGGAGGTAAAAAAAAAAAAAAAAATGGGGATCATATCATCAATCATTTAACCAAGATGAACTTCTCGGATGTATCGACACCTGTGATGGCCACGATGCCGCCCACTTTACCACCAAACTCTTCTTTGGAGAATGTTAGCCAGGCGTCCTCTTCCTCGCCGAGATCTCCTCCTCTACCTCCACACTCGCAGGTGGCGTCGGTGTTCATCGTGCTGGTGGTCACAGTCATCATCCTGGGGACCGTGGTGGGTAATGTGCTGGTCGTGGTGGCGGTCTTCACTAGCCGAGCCCTGCGGGCGCCTCAGAACCTCTTCCTGGTGTCTCTGGCGTCAGCGGACATACTGGTGGCGACGCTGGTCATCCCCTTCTCCTTGGCTAATGAGGTGAGGAAACTTCAGATATTTATACTCCAAAGGCATTTTCAAAACCTGTAGTTCGTTCGCTGTGGTCCGAACCAGTGGACAACGTGGTAAACGTGGGTCAGTTTCTTGTCACACAGAAAAAAATTAAAGCGAACCACAATGCATCACTAAAAGTCAGGTGAGAACGTCCTCTCCTTCATTGCATAGATGTGTCTGGGGCGGGAGCAAGGATGTAGACACAGAAAGGAGGTTCTTTGCAGGCATCCCAGCCTGCAAAGTTCACCTGTTTATGGGAGCCATTTAGCTCAAACTTACAGAGTACGCCCTGTAGATCGGGGTCAGATTACATTCCCACCACAAGCAAACTGTTTGTCTGCGACCGAACCTAGACCGTTTCCTCAAGGGTACGCGTGTTTTGGTCGGCACCTGAGTACGATTACTGTGTTCAGATCTGCCCAAATGAATCGCACCAAGTGGGAAAACCAACCTGAGTCAGATTCAACCAGACACATGATATCTTATCTGGATATCAGGAAAAACATATGTTAATGCAGGTGTAAATGCAGATAAAATGCATTTAAATCCAATCGATTTGTATCTTCTGGGGACCATGAATGTTTGTACAAAATTTCTTGGCATCCATCCAACAGAGATATTTCAGTCTGTTCTTTCTCACAGCTGCACGGCTGGCAAATCGCTGCATGAAGTTGGTGTGAATATCAGATCTGTCAGTTTTGGAAAGTTACAGAAATTCTCAGATGGAGCCCCCACAATTCCAAAGTCGGAAAAGTGTAGGGGAAGAAGGTTTCGGAAGCTGTTCAACCATCCGTCAAACACTTCTGATGGAGTATACTGACACCTTTGCTCTGCCTCCTCCTGCTCTTTCAAGGAAGCACAGCAACAAGCTACAGAAGAATAAGTAGCCCATACGGTGGCATCACTTTCTTTGACCTGGGACCCCATGTTTGTTGACAAGCCCAGCAGCTACCCTGTTTAATTTGTTCGATGAGAACCAATCACAGTGCAGACAGAATCGAGATAAGATCAATACTAGGTGTAAATGCAAAATTCATGTAATTATCTAACTAATGTATCCACATACAGATTGCATATAAATGGGGTCTACATGACACATGCACATGCTTCTGGTATTAGAGAAGTCAATATTTATTTGTATAGATTTGTGGATCAATGAAATCCATCACTGACAAAACTTTGCCTACAAGCTGCATTCAAGCTTCAAAGCTGTGATTTTGCACTTTAGTGACCCCTAGTGGCAGCAGGTGATACAATTTGTAAAATGTCAAAAGTTTGAGGGGTATACATGTGACTTTAGGCAAAGGGAGCATTCCTCAAACCTAAAACCACTTTTAAGACAGCTTGAAACATGAAAAGAACCTCTGCTCTGTATCTATTCATAGCATCAAAAACATGGTGACAAAGCAGCCTTTGTTTGTTTAATTTGTTAAAATCCACCTCCACTCAAAGATATGTTTTTCTTCTTGTTCCCTCAGATGAATGTTTGAGCTGTTTCTGTGCAGAATGATGATACTGGAAGGCTGTTTACACATTCATCTGCTGAAAGTGGAAACTTTCTCTGTGCTCATTGATAATAATTTAGGGATGGGCCAAAGAGCGTGATTTGTGACATCACAACTACTTTGGAAGTTAATCAAGGTCCAATATTCAATTTATACGTATTTATACGATGTGGAAAGCCTCCAGTGCACATACAGTAATATTTTTATATGTCTTAAAACATGTCTGGAGGGGATCTTTAAGTTTAAATCCGATATAATGTGTTTGACACATATGTGTACAATACTGGTGTGCTTCTCTTTTTGTTTTCTCCTGCCGCCATAGGTAATGTAAGGGTCTTGCATGACATCAATCATTCATATTTCCTTTGGTAGTGGTGATGTGGATTTTCCCTCACATCATGAATTTGTACTCTAAGAAACATATCAATACTCCAGCTTTTGCTATTCCCCATGAGGAAAACAATACAAATTTCTTATCCGTCACTTCTTGTGCTCTGTGAGAGGATGTACCCAACATGAAATACATTTCAACAACAGGACACTCTTCTCTGTTGCAGTGATTTAGGCTTTGAAAACTGGTGTGTTTTTGAAATAACATCTTAAAGGGAACCTATTATGTTTTTCCTTAATTTCAGTTGTATATGTATAATGTTACAATTTTGGATGTTCATATTAAACGTGGCCATAGTGTCAAATAATGAGGTAAACATATGTAGAAGCAATCCCTGTGAGCATTTAGTCATTTAAAAGCTTTTAATATGAAGCAGTAAAGCAGGAAATGTTGGGTTTGCATCAGCGGTAACTTAACACGACTCTGATACGGCTGCCCCTCGGCAGGCTTCCAGAAAGCTGGCCAATCAGAACAGAGAGGGCTTATCAGGAGGCGGGCCTTAAAGATACAGGAGCTAAGACTGCCTGTTAGAGACAGAGGCTGAACTGAGGTGCTGCATAAAGGGCCAGTGTAAGATACATAAGGAATTTTTTTAACTGTGAATCATGCAAAGCTATTCTAGTGGAGTCCCAGAATAAAAATATAGAGCTGGAAATTAGCATAATAGGTCCCCTTTAAACATTTTACAGTTTTTGAATCATTTCAGACAATTTAATGATATCTTTTCTACCCTGAAATTAGTGGGTGTCTACTTTATGTGTAGCTGCTGTTTCCTCTCATCTGCACTCAGTAATAACTGGTTAGTGGTTTGTCCCCGCTTTTCCTCAGCCATTAATACTTAAAATCTACCTTGAGCTTTTTCTATGTCACTTGAGACGTTACAGACTCTTTTCCCTCTGCTTTAGATGGGCTGGTACTTTGAGTTCATCTAGGTTGCTCTTTTTCTCTTTTTATTCACAAATGTTCAAAACACAGCCTTCCTGGTACTTTGGATCAGCCTGTCTCGCTGATTTATCGTCTGTCTTGTACTTGAACTCTTCAGGTTTATCTGTTTTTCCTGTTTTCCAGATGATTGGTTCCATAATTCCACCTAGATAAGGATAGTCATTAAATCAAGTGCTATGGCACTGAATAAAAAGCTGAGACTAGAAAAAAACAAAGAAATTTAAATGAAGTAATATTCAGATCCAGTGCAACTACATTCCTCTACTGCTGACCACTATTCATCTCACAATCAAAGTTGAGGCTAAATGAATAGAGGATATGAATTTAGTTGATATCCTATCCCCCAAACTAGGGCTGCAACTAATGATTATTTTCATAATTGATTAATTTATTCATCTTTTCCTGATTAAAGCTACAATATACCAGTTGTGGAAATCAAGTTAGCACTAGCATGACTCGAAAGCAAACCACTCCGCTTCTCCCTCTCCCAGCCCTTCATCTGCATCCTTGTGATCATGCTCACTTGTTGTATTGATTTCTCCCCGGGACTGGAAGTAACAGAGCTCTTCCATTGTAGGTATCAGGAGCTCGCTAGCCTGTGAGTCAGCCATAGTTAAGTCTTCCAGCAGCTAATGCTGGTTTGAAGCCTCAGTACAAGAGAAGTTGCAGGCCAGAAGTGTGTTTATATACTGATTGACAGCTGTGTGCTCCCACCCCTGACTTTGGCCTTCTCTGGTTGGTTAGAAGGTTGCGGCTCGCTTAAAAAGCTTGTGCTGCTGCCAGATTGTTCAATAAGCCTGGGTCACAGAAGCCAAACAGCTCTCCATATTAAGATATGCTTTGGAGCATATTTCAACAAAAGTTATATAAGAAAAAATGTACTGTCTTTTGCTTTAATAGCCTGTTTTATTTAGAAAAGGTCAAAAATCTGTTAACATGCTGATTTCCATTTCCCAGATCACAAGCCAAGGTGACGCCTTCAGATTGTTTGTTTGGTCAAACCTACAGGATAAAAACCAAAGAAAGTCAATTTACAATGATATAAAATAGAGAAAAGCAGCAAATTGAGAAGCTGGAATCAGAGAATGTTTGGCATTTTTAGCCTTGCTGGAGCCATGGCTCAAGGAGTGTTGATATGTTGCTTCAGACCGAAATATTTAAACAACTATTGGATGGATTGCCATAAAATTTGGTACAGACGTTCATGATCTCCAGAGGATGAAGCCCATTGACTTTGGTGATCCACTGACCTTTCCTCTAGTGCCACCATGAGGTTGACATTTGAGTTAAATATCTCAATAACTATTGAATGGATTTTTATGACCAAATACCTGCAAAATAAATGACATTCCCATCAGCCTCAGCTTTACTTTGTGTTTTGTGCTAATTAGTAAACATTAGCATGCTAACACGCTGCACTAAGATGGTGAACATAGTAAACATTATACATGCTAAACATGCAGCATGTTAGCACTGTCACTGTGCTAACACTTCTGCTTTAAGAACACACAAACAGTGAGGTGTGAGACAAGCATCAATGCAAATCCATCAAAATTAAAACATGTCGCACAACCTCGATGAAGGCGAGATAGCTGAAAACATTTGGCGAATAAAGCATGGTGTACTGGAGAAGAGTCGTGCAATGTGTTTGGATTTTGATGGACTAGCATTGTTGTGCGCATGTTAGCATGGTAACATTTAGCTCAGAACACCACTACATAGATACATACATAAGTACAGCCTTACAGGGCCACTAGCATGGCTGTAGAGTCTTGTTGTTTGACAAATAACAGAGATTTTTCATAAATGTTGATTCACTAACTGATTAAACGGTTGTTTCACCATCAATCAATACCTCATTGAAGTTTGTCTCATTGAAGCAAACCAAATACAAGGCTTTCAATAGTTTCATCTCAGCCATCTCCTCGACTACTCAAGTTAAGCAGAAATTTCCCCAATGCAACATCTTCCAAATGTTTTGCAGCCAATCAATGTCATTGCAGCTAAGAAAGTCCAATACTTACTTCATTAGCTCCTGCCAGCGAGGACCATACAGGTGATGAAGAGGTAAATGTCGGACCTTCCTCTTTAGACTCCCTTAATTAAACTGCAGAGGACTACAAAAGTAAAAGCACAAGCTGTGGAAGAATATGATGGATATTTTATGTGGTTCTGAAAAGATTGTTGGCTTCAATCAATTTGAAGCCGATTGAGATGTGCAGAGATGAAACCACTGGGGAAAACTCTCTGTGAGGTTTCCTTACAAACTAAACCGTTTCAGACAGCGTGGCAGTAATGAGATATTGACTGAATTTTTATTTTGAAGTGAAATAATCCTTTAGACACCTCAATCAAGGCCGCCCTGACTGACTGAAGCTGATTGAAGAATAAAATATGAATAAACACTTTTTCTTTTCTTCTGCAGTTCATTAATGGTGCTTACATGAGTAATTAACATATCTCAATTGGTTTCTTGTCTTTCCAGGTCATGGGCTACTGGTACTTTGGCTCCACCTGGTGCTCCTTCTACCTGGCTCTGGATGTCCTCTTTTGCACTTCCTCCATTGTCCATCTCTGCGCCATCAGCCTTGACCGCTACTGGTCTGTCACTAAAGCTGTCAGCTACAACCGCAAACGGACGCCCAAACGGATTAAAGCAATGATCAGCATCGTGTGGCTCATATCTATTGTCATCTCTTCCCCGCCGCTCCTTATGACACAGAAAGAGGAGAGTTGGGATTTGGACATGGAGGCGGACAACAACACACAAAGGCAGGAGTGTCTTCTCAACAACCAGACGTGGTACATCCTGTCCTCCTGCCTCGTGTCCTTCTTCGCCCCAGGAGTCATCATGATACTTGTTTATTGTAAGATCTACCATGTTGCCAAGCAGCGGGCCTCCACTGTGTTTGTGGCGAAGAACGTGATGGAGCGGCAGCCGTCGCAGTCCGAGACCTGCTTTGTGGGCACCGCCAGGACTTGCCAAAGAAAGGGAACCAGCTGCGGGAAACCCCAGTACGAGCTGGACAGCCCGCCACCTGCGAAGCGACACAGCTCCTTGAATGTAGACAGCAACAGCAGCAGTCACAAGAGAGGAGAGCTGGATGATATTGCCTTAGAGGAGAGGAGCTGCGAGATAAAAACATCCTCATCATTTTCTTCTTCACTCCGCTTCCCCAGGAGAGCCGGCGGGAGGGTGAAAACAGAGGAGGGAACGGACTCTGAGGGAACAGCAAACAGGTTGAAGCCTCCTCCTTCCTGTGCCTCCATATCATGGGCATCATCTGACCACTGCTCCCATCACTTCCTCCTTTCTTCTCCTGTGCCTCTCCGTAGCCGGCAGATGTCTCTGTCCAAAAACAAAGTGGCGCAAATGAGGGAGAAGCGCTTCACGTTTGTTCTGGCGGTGGTGATGGGGGTTTTTGTTCTCTGCTGGTTCCCGTTCTTCTTTACTTACAGTCTCCACGCTGTCTGCAGAGAGAACTGTACGATCCCCGACACACTCTTCAACCTCTTTTTCTGGATCGGTTACTGCAACAGCTGCCTGAATCCCATCATTTACACTATTTTTAACCGAGACTTCAGGAGGGCCTTCAAGAAGATTTTATTCCCAACTCATAAACGAACATAAGATGTGAATGTACGTGTGTGTGTATGTGTGTGTTTGTGTGTGTGTGTGTGTTTGTGTGTGAGTGCCTTCAGCTCATTCACACACACACACACACACACACACACAAACACAAATGTGTGCACACGGTTTTAATCCTGTTTTCCACTGTGCTGTCATACCGACATTAAAGGGCTTGTCATACAGCCTGAGTATTGATTTATTATTCAACTACTCTCTAATGTATTAAATAATCACTTTCTATTCTAGTTTAAAACAAACCAGAGGAAGGTGATTATGACATTGATGCTGTGAAGGCAGGTCGATGCAATAATGGTTCAACATTACAACTTGTGTTTTGCAACTTGAATGTTAATTAGAGGAAAATAGCCACAGGGCATTGAACTATGTCCCCGCGGAGCTGCGAGATGTCTGCGCATATAGTAAGGAGGCTAACTGGTTCTGCGAACCCACTATTGACAGAAAAGCTGATTTATATGAAACTGAGCTAAACTGGCTGCACTTTGTAAAATACACAATGAGTTCTTAATAGATTTCTGCGCCTCAGAGTATTTAAACACCAGCAGCACCTAAACTTTAACATAAAGAACAGAGGCAAATGAAAGTTACCAGTTTTTTTCACACAGCAGCAACGTTCTGTTGACACTGCACAGCTTGGGGGCAAAGACATTAAAAATTCATGTGCAGCTAGCAGATGGGCTGAGCCGCTATAAACAGAAAGAGAGAGGACAAAAGAGAACGAAACGGAGAGAGGGAAGAAAAGAGAGAGTCTAACTATAACCGAGCCTCTGAATAAATATAATCAACCTCGGGCTCAGACAATGATGGATAATTATCCTCTGACGCTCAGGATGAAACAACTGGGCGGATCTTCGCGGGCTGGATGACCCAGAGCTCACATCTCTACCGTCACTGGAAAAGTCGCACCTGACGGGACCGAGCGCTGATCCATGACCTGACCGAGCACAACCTGGACTCGAGCTACAAGAGGAAGCATAAATAATTACTGATTTAATCATTCACGTAATGTAGATTGTAGAATAGTTTGTGCAAGGAAAGTTCATGTGTTGCTTTTTCCTTGAGAGGAGACTGAGATAATAATCAGGCATGATGCATCTTTTCAAACACAAAGATACGAGTATCGGCAGCAGCGGAGGGAGCAAAATGTCCAAGGCCACAAGTGATGTTATGTCATTCTGGTTGCTATGCAACACCACGTTTGACAACAGCTCAAAAGTTGCGTAATTAATAATCTCACCTTAAGTAATAAAGAATATATGGCTGGTGAAAACTAACAAGGCCAAAAAAACCAACTGGAAAACTGGAGTGTGGCTTTCATATTTGTGAGGTCGAGCACAAAGTGAAGAGAAGCACATCGTTTTACAAAGCAACTAACTACAGTAGGATGCTACAGATGCTACAGACGATGCTCTAATGTAAATATCACAATATTACATTTCTAACCTCATATCTCTGTCTACTCTCATGTTTTCTATCAGGCTTGAGTTTTTTTTGTCGTAGTTATCCAACTGTGAATTCAGAGACGCACAAAAATGAACTTTTCCATCCAACATGGTTGTTATTGTAACCATGACGATGAGCATCCCCTAACCTTAAAGCGCCTACAATCAGTATTTTTTTAATAATACCAATGTATCAAATTACAATGTGTAATATTAGAGGTGTGTGGCTCGTACTAATGAACCTACAGAGAATTATCAGCGACTCTGCAGCTCTGCTCGGCTTTACGGAGCTTTATAGTGAGTTTCAGGCTCATTGTTTAACTGTCACTCCCAGCACTCTCATAGCGTCATTTGCAGTCGCAGCAGGCAGCTGTTTTCAGAGAAAAAGCTCTAAAAAGCCTCTGTACACTACCTGCTCAGCACCAAATGGCAAACAGACACAGTTAGCTGTAGACTAGCTGGTGAACATAGTGGAGCATTTAGCAGCTAAAAAGCCAGATATTTCCCTCAGGAGTTGGTAGAGAACAAAAACAGAGTAAGAGAGCAAAAAGAGAGTGAATATTGGACTTACATTCACCAGGTGGACAGAAACACGACTCCGAATGAATGGTAATGTTGCTCCGTAACTACTGGATGAGGAAATAACTGTTTGCCAACAAGTTCAACATATCATCTTAAAAGGTGACGATATGTCAGTGTTGTACTTGTTTCTGCTTGAAACAAGTGGACAAAAAAAAAGCAGGTTTAACAAAAAAGTAGTTTTGACCCAAACCATAGTATTTCTCTAAACCTAACCAAACCTTCAACATAGCATTGTCACATCATAACTTTATTTTTATTTATTTTTCAGCAGTGATTTCTAATGGTTTTAGAAGGCACAGACACATGATATCATCCTGTAGATCAGAACGCTTCTATGTGTCGTTCTGGAGTTCATAGACCAATTTGTTGAGGACTTATTGGTTGGGAAAATGTTTTGCCAGACTACTAGTGTTTCTTGTCCCGTCTGACTCTGACTTTCCAGGGAGGTCACTGCCCTCCAAGATCCCAACTGCTTACTTTGTGAATAAAATGTTATGATGGCCGACAGAAACAACGGCCAAACGTTCGACAATACACATCACTGAGCCTGAAATGAAAACATTTGCTCTGAGCACTTAGAGAGTGTGTGAAAGCATTCATGTGATGTGTCCTAACCTTGAAACTGTGATCACTCAGCTCTCGTTTGAATGCATGCAAGAAGAGCTGGTTATTTTTAAATCTGGCTGTTACTTGGTTTGCTAGTTCGGGGGCACACAAACCACAGCGAAACACACAATGGCTCTCCTCCTGCCAGGTGGAGCGATTGGAGACGAGATCCTGGACTCTGTCCAAGGGTTCACACTGTTGTGTCTCACAGAAGCAACACAGCTGTCACTCATTGTGTGGGTGTCAATGAGGCCAAAATGAGAATATGTTAATTTACTCTTCATATGAGAAGTTCAGTTGGAAGACTGAAATAAAGCAGTGCAGTGTTTCATGTGCAATGGTTGTAATATAGTTCTGTAGACTTGTTTAAATAATTAAATTCACGTCATCACATTATTCATCATCAATCCATCCTTTGGGAACCATTAATGCGTGTGCCACATTTTGCGCCCATCCATCTGGTAGAGGTGGAGATATTTCACTGGATAATTAAAAGTCTTGACTTGGTGCTAGATGAACAATCAGGGTAGCGCCAGGCTCATTAGGATTTATCCTCTGGGGACCTTGAATGCACCAAATGTTAATGGCAATCCATCCACAGTTTGTTCAGATATTTTAATCTGGACCAAAGTGATGCCCCTAGCGTGTTTTAAAGAGGACACACATTTACACATCTATATTTATATTCTGGGGCTCCACTGAAATATCTTTGCATGATTTGCAATTTAAAAAAAATCCTTATTCATCTTATGCAGCCCCTCAGTTCAGCCTCTGTCTGAAACAGGACGTTTAAGCTCCTGTCCCTTTAAGGCCCGCCTCCTGATGACCCCACTCTGTTCTGATTGGTCAGCTTCAGGAAGCTTCCTCCAGCTTTGGAGGCTACTTAAACAAACTAAAGTAGCAGGATTTCACTTCTTTTTCTCGTTCTTTCCTTGATATGGAAACTTCTCAAATACATCCCTACATATTGGAGCATGAATCCGATTTGAAATAGTGGACAACGTGAACAACACATTAGCAACAAAGACTATTGAACAGAAAGTATTTCATTCACATTCCTGTTTGCATGCTACAGATCAGGACCCAGTTGTTTAGTGAAAGTATGTAAAATTTGTTGTCACAACTGATGTTGCAATCGAGTTTGTTCGAGCTTCAAATTTTGCAAAAACACTGCTCTCGGCTGTTGCTTTTACAGATAACCGAGTTATACAAGCATAGAATCTATTGTCAAAGTGTTTGATTGCTGAATGTGTTGATAAATGCCACAAAAACACCAACGGTTATTTTGTTTAATTAAGATGTATCCATGAATCTGTTATCACACTACATTTTAACTGATAGTCACATCTGGAGATTTGGGTATTTATCCATTCATATCATAAATATCACACGTCAAAACATATTTTTTACTCGTTTTCTGAGTCGCTCAAAAGAGAGATAAGAGTCGTGAGAGCATGCAGAAGGACAAAGTGTGATGCTTTGTGTGCATACAAATAGACAAAGTAACCAAAGTGGCAAAGAAAAAAAAAAGTGCAGTGAGCACCACAGAGCAAAAGCAAAGAAAACATCAACCCCCTGCAGTCTGCTTCACAAAGACCAACTCTCTCTGTCTCTGTGAAGCATCTCTGGTGAATAAATATGTTTGCCACAGAATGGGTTGAAGTTCTGAACTTTAAAAACACAAGATAAATGTTATGACCGGGGGAGAGCAGGGAGCTCAGAGAATACTAATTTTTGTTTTGTATGTGGATGGAACGCCTTTGTGATTCCAGCACAATAGACAGAGACAAGGAGCACATATTTGAATAGAGATAAATATACAATGTGTCCCCGATAAGTGCTGAATATGAGAAGATTAACACCAAACACTTTGATTAACAAATGCAGTGGTGAAGTAACAAGTACATCATGCAGACTTTGACATGACTGTTATTGCTAATGGAGCTCTGACTACCTACAAGGATGTAATTCCCACTAAGGATGGAGCGGAAATTTCTCCCCCTTTTTAAGGTTTCAGGTTGGTTTTCTTACTCAGAATCTCTCTTAAACAGCTTACTGCCCATCCACAATAATCCAGATGAGAGGAGATGCTAAAGTCATGTGAGTAGCTTTCATTTATTACCATGCTAACTCCATAAGTTTTCCGTGTCAATGTGTGTTTCCAGGTTTTGAGCAATACAACTGCATATGTGAAAAAGTCTCTGCTAGCATAACACACTCAAATCTCTGTCTGCAGTCTAGTTGCATTGTGGGTAATGTAGGCACCAGTACTGGGCTGCACCAGCTGTTCATAAATCCATCACTTTGATTGTGACTAAAGCCCGTCTTAACTTCTTTACTACTGGCTAGTTTCAAACTAATGGTTTACTTAATCAGTGACTCAGCTATCTTTAGCACTGATGAAGTCACATGACCAGAGAGAGATCTGAAGGGAGTAGACTGAAGGGGAAGTCTGCGGAAAAGCATCATCTCAGCATTCACAGCACTTTGACCTCGTTATTGTGATAATGAGGTTTGAGGGCTTTGACTGACTCATTAAGAGTCAGTAAGACTGTGTTATGTTTCAACTAAAACTTGAATTATTTGCTGCAGATACAGGCGCAAAATTAAAAGTTTCTGAACATTTCCCATCATTAAAATATCAAATTAGGAGGACTGTGCAGCCGCGTATGAGCTCAATATGGTATCTAATGTTTGGGAGTAATTATTGTAGATATGATAATACAGGGAAGGAAGCCCTGATAACTCAGCTGGATAAGAAGCAGATTTGATAACAAAGTGGGTGTTTCAAATAACTTTACTTCCTCTATGTGTTGAAACAGTGAAAAGTTCATTTCTAAATAAGAGTCTGACAAACCAAACTTTTTTTATTAATGATTTTGCTCTGGTGTGTGCTACTTACACCTAATGCTTTAAAAACAATGTAAATTCAATTGACGTCGTTATTAAAGGATATGTCTGGCGATTCATTCAATTTTTCTTATTGTCAACAAATATCGTGTGCAGAGACAAACCAACAATGAACTGATGTTGGCAGGCATGCACACAGTCATAAAGCCTGACAACAAAGAAACAGCGCCAAGTCAAACAAAAGGAGTCTAAAACGGACTTCAACCCCCATCATGCTTTGCTCAACCCACACCTAGCTGTGAAATCCAGCAGATGGGATTCCCCCTCCCGGCTGTGACATCACTGAGAGCATAAACACCTGAGACAGTCTGTAAACTGCGCCTCCAGCTGTTCGCACGGCCGACGTAAGGAAGTAACTCACAACAATCTCAACCTTGCTGGACGAGTAGAGATTTTCTCCGTGTTCAACCGAGCACATTATTGGATCTGAAGAAGAAGACGCTTCGCAACCCAGCGCTCTTCCACGAACCTCTGTGCCCCACTCGCCTTTAACTCAGTCGACTCTGCTGTTTTCTCCGCTCCGCCGCCAAGGATCAGCTGCCGCAAAACCCGCTGACAGAGCAAGAGGACGACCCCAGTCAGCATCCGAGCCCAAGGAACCAAGCCAGACCAGAGAGATGAAGTGAAATACACCCTACTCGCTCCCTTAAGCGACACAAGTAAGAAGTTTAAGTCTGGGCAGAGATAGGTTATGAAAGTGTGTGTGTCAAATTCAAACCTTCACTGGTCATCCTATAATGTTAATACCTCTCAGATGTTGACATTCTTGGATGAGCACCCCTTCTTGAGACGATATTCACTGTTTGGTTATTGGTCCCTGACCTCAGGGTGGTGCCCTGTTATTCCTTCAAGAATTTTATTGATTATCTTCGATTATTAGTAACTATTACCAAGAACAAAATCTGCTCCTACTAACAAGTATTGTGGCTGATATATTGTTGTGGAAAAAATCCCTCAGATAGGCCAGTGAACCTTCAGGTCACCTCCAACAAATAATTACTCAAAAATGGTTAAAATTCCCCAAAAATCAGAAGACTAAGTCAACCAATCAAGAAATACACTGAAACATACATTTTCATTGTTATGCAGACGATACCCGATTATATTTATCAATGAAGCCAGATGAATTCAATCAATTAATGAAACTACAAGAATGCCTTAAGGACATAAAGACCTGGATGCCCTGCATTTTTCTGCCACTAAACTCAGACAAAACTTAAGTTATTGTGCTTGACCTTAAACACCATAGAAACACATTATCTAATGATATAGCTACTCTGGATGGCATTACCCTGGCCTCCAGCACCACCATAAGGAATCTGGGAGTTATCTTTGATCAGGATATGTCCTTTAACTCCCATATAAAACAAATTTCAAGGACTGCCTTTTTTTACTCACATAATATTGCAAAAATCAGGCACATCCTGTCTCAAAAAGATGCAGAAAAACCAGTCCATGGATTTGTTACTTCTAGGCTGGATTATTGCAATTCCTTACTATCAGGCTGCCCTAACAAGTCTCTAAAGACTCTGCATGTTAATACATGTTAATAACTTGGCTTCTTTCCTGGAGTCTTTGTGCTCTCTCGTCTCAAAGGAAAACCGGATGTCGAGGGTTGCAGTGATGGTGGCGTGGTTCTGTGGATTTCCTACCTCGACACCTTCTCCTACTGTTATTGCTATTATTATTACTAGTCATATTTCTATTATTATTATTATTGTTATTGTTATTAGTGTTGTTATTATGCTTCTCTGTGTCTCTCTCCCCCCTCCCTCTTTCTTTCTCAACCCAACTTGTCAAGGCAGATGGCCGCCCACCTAGAGCCCTGTTCTGCTTGAGGTTTCTTCCTGTTAAAGGGGGATTTTTCCTTGCTGCTGTTACAGGGCCGCTCCTAACCATTTGGAGGCCCTAAGAATAATTGGTCATGGGGGCCCTGAGTCGAGTCTGAGTCGAGTCCCGAGATGGGCTCCAGTCCTTTAATCTGGCAAGGTCAAAGAGCTGAAAATAAAAAAAGTCTACATTTAACAAAAAGGACACAGCTGTGATTTAATATTAATATTAATGATGCACTGATTGCAATTTTATTGGATTTTTGGTGATTCTGATTTTCTTTGTAAGAATTAAATACGTTTTTTTTTTCTTTTGGACTTTAAGGTATTACAAATTGTAAGCTTTGTGTCTTCTTCACTCACGCTTAAGAACTTCCATACCATTTTTATATACCTCTTTTTATATATTAGGTAAAAACATCTAATTTGCCTGAATTGAGTAAATACAATGAAAAAAACAATGGTGGGCCTGTCCATAACTAATTTAGGTATTTTTTCAATTTGTGTTAAAATGTAATAATGTGATAATTATCATGACATTTTTATCAACCTTAATTTTGGGGGCCCCCGCCTGGTACTTGAGGCCCCACGCGCTCTGTGTACTCTGCGTATGCGGAGCGGCGACACTGTGCTGTCGCTAAGTGCTGCTCATGGGGGGACGATCTCTGCTCTATGTGAAAAGTGCCCTGAGATGACTTTGTTATGATTTTGCTCTATATGAATAAAACTGAATTGAAAAAAAAATATTAAAAAACAGGCAGAGTTCAGTGTAATAACAGATTTATTGTGTATCAAGTGCAATACAAGTAAACTGAGGGCTAGTTCATGAAGCAGCACACTGAAACCAAATCTGAAAGCTTTGTCTTATATACCCTGTTTTCTATTCTGCCTGTGTTCAAGGGCTCCTTTTCATTTTCAAAATCTAGGTATTTTCCACTATCAGTTCTGGCAATCTGCCACAAATAACCTCATAGGTAAAGAATGCTGGAAATGATTCAACATGATTTTTAATTAGCTACTCTCATTTCTGAGTCAGTTTTTACAGTTAAAATTAAAAGGTGGCCCATTCACTTTTAATCACACGTTCTGAATCATACATTCTGACCTTTAACAAGTTATCATCACTTATCAGACTTACTATCACTATGGTACATAATCTCATGATCGGTGAGTCACTGGTGAATCAAAGTCATACCCTGGTGATTTAGAGTTCCACTTTAATATCTTGTAATTACCAACTTATTGACAATATCTTATTCCTCTGTGCCGTAGGTCTTCATTGTTTTCCAAAAACTATTAAAAACACATCACTGAGTCACACCCCTGCACTGGGTGACATGTTCCTTCGTCCCCAAAGACGGTGGTTACTAACTTGTTTAGAAATGGCTCCGAAGAGTAAAAGAAACAATAAGATAAAAACCCTCAGGAGTGAAGCTCCTAGTACGGCAGGCAGACGCCACGGCGCATGCATTAGAACGCAGGTCTACTCACGACCTCTTGACTTTGTACTACTTTATAAATTTCTCAAAGAACTTTAGTACAAAGTCAAGAGGTTGGGTTATGTAGCATGACAAGCTAGTGAAGCTCTGTAAACAGAACCACGTGTCTGTGCATGCGCAGTGGCCACTGGTTACTATCTCATCACTATTTTTATCTTTGGAGCTGTTTCTAAACAACCTACAGTAACCTCTGTCATCAGAGATGAAGGAACATGTCTCCCAGTGCAGCGATGTGACTCACTGATGAGTTTTTAACAGCGGAATAAGATATATCAGACTTTGGATACACACATTGCACATGAGAAAAATGTAGAAAATCTCCAGCCTTATCCTTTAACAATGTACTATTTTAATTATAAGGATTCATTTGTTCTGGACATTGAAGCAAAAGAGTGAAAACCCACTATCCTCTGCATGTCCATGGTTGCCTGAAATGCTAGTCCTACTAAAAATGAAATCCAACTTTATAGCTTGTTGCTGCTTCCAGCACATTGTTTGGTTTGCTCGACCATATGGTTGAACCCCAGCAGCTCTCAACCCCCCATGTAGAGAGCATTAGAGCTTATGTTGCACTGATATTTTATCAGTCTTTCTGAAAAGTTGAGAAACATGTCCCTGTGGTTTTTGACCATATGCTGAGCCTAATGGGTAACATATGAAAAATCTTTAGAAAAACATTTTACTTTTGTTTCATTGACAGAAACATTCTAAAATTAGTTATATTGAGGTCCACTGGTGTAAGTCTTGTATTATTTCCTGTTAGTACAAAACTTTTGAAAAGTAAGCAATCACAATTAGTATAAAGTACACACCGTATTTTATTCATACATAATATGGGACACAACATGAGAAATGACTGAATGCTCGGGCCCGTCAGAGAGCCGTAGTAAATGCTAAAGAGCTGGATATTTTTCTCAGAAGACCAAATCAGAATAGACGAAACAGACTCCAATAGTACAATACTCTCTGCTACATGTGTAAGTGGGAGTGTTACTTTTACACTTGGTTGTATGCACATAGAGCGTGCACAGTACGTTTTCATCTGAGTAACGTCTTTACAGCAGGAAGTGACTTTTTTGGCATTATGCTCCATTGAGCAACTTTCATGGGAATGAACGGAGCCCCGCCTCCGATGCTGTATCCTGTTCTTTTTATATATCCATGCTACATTCAGGTGTCATCTGATAATAGTTTCGTTCAGAGCTGGAGGGTGTGTGAATCATGCAGCTGAGGTCGGGAGTGGTAGGTGCAGCGTGGTAGGTCTTAAACATCAACAACAACAACAACATACATACTCATAAAGACCATGCATGTATGTACACAGACACACACACACCTATAAATATTATGCACATAAACACATCATTGCCACATGTGCACACACACGCAACACATAAATTGATTGATATGTGATGTAAATACTGTTGTTATTGAGAATGTCACTATTTATTATGAGCTCTATTTAACTAATGTATTTCTGGCAATGATATGTTATGACTGTTTTTAAGTAGAAAAGCCTAACCAGGGACAGGGGTTTAACCTGTTGCAATGTTTTTTGCATCGTCCCTGACAAATAACCTAATAAATAAATAAATAAATAAAAGTCCTGCCACCTTCAAATGCTGTGGAGATTTAATGAACTGTAGGAGAAACTTTTCATACGGTATAAAGCAGCTGTGGACAGCAGATACTGCAAGAATCACCCACATTCATTTATAGATCACTGCAGACTGATTTGCTTTACTTTCCTGCTTTAACCTCATTAAACATTATTTTCTGTGCCGATTTCGGTTGGAGAATGTTTCATTGAAATAAATTTGACATTTTCAGCATTAATCCATTGTTGCAGCACATCTGCAGCAAGTATTTAGTTTGAAACAGCGGCGGATACTGTATCAGTAGTAGTAACATGTAGCCTACAATATCTTAAAAATGCCAAAATACACTGGAGGGAGGCTTTAAGGAATCTGCAAAAGAAAGAGAAGAGGTGTAAGATGGAGCTCAGACAGAGGGAGGCAAATGAAATAGATAGAGAGAAGACCAGAGCCATAGAGGCAGCTGAGAGGGAGGAGAGGAGACAGCATGAGGCTGCAGAGAGAGAGGAATGTTTTTTTAAAGAGATGAATGAGAGGGAGGAGAGGAGAGACAGGAAGATTGCTGCCAGGGAGGAGCACTTCCTGACAGTCCTCGAGAAATTACTAAACAAATGATAAAAAAACCTCATTATCTGCTCTGTCTGTTATTTGTGTCACTCTAGATCTTTAGTCAATCACATAAATGTTCACACACATGGCGAGGCAAATTTATTTGTATAGCACATTTCAACAACAAGAGTGCTTTACATAAAACATTAAAAGCATTAAGACAAAGTGCAAAAAAAACACATTAAAAAAAGGCATTTAAATACTTCTGCTCCATAGATGGTGCCTTGAGGTAGTGGTTCTGGTTGGTCCCCTGCTGCTCCCTCCACATCAACATCTTCTGGCTCCAACTGGTCCCCATTGCTGAGACAGATGTTGTGCAGAACTGTGCAGCAGGCTATGACCTCCAGGACATAGAGGACGTCCAACTCAAGCGCCTTCAAGAAAATAGACCTTCACCTGGTCTTCAGGATGCCAAAAGGTCTCTCCACAACACATCTCGCTTTAGACAGGTGACTATTAAAATGAACCTGGAGTTTGTTATAAAGAGACTGTATGTAAGGGGTCATGAGGGTCATGGATTGTTTGAGGCAGGGGTAGCCACCATCCCCAGTGATATAGAAGCCTGGTGGAGGGTATCTCTGTAGATAATAAATGGGCCTGTGCTTTAACACCCTCGTGTCACGCCCTGACCCAGGGAAACTAATGAACATATCGATGAACTTGGATGTGTGATCTGAAACTGAATTGGATAGAATAGTTTTCTATTCAGGTAACACAGTGCATCCTCTGTTGGTGGCTTCACGTGGATGCGTCAGCCATCAATGCTGCCAACAACCCTATTAAAGGCTGCTGAGGCCCCGCCAAATGTGCTAAACCTGCACCCAGTTGAGGCAAATCCTCCTCAGATGGAAGGCGGATGACCTTGGGGAGGAGAGAGAGGACTTTTCTGTTGGTCTTGTGGACTGCCCATTGCATGGTGGAATGGGACATATCAAAGGCTCTGGCCAGAACACAATATGAGGTACCACTGGCCAACTGAAATAGGAACACAAGGGCCTCAATGACGGGTCCGCAGCCATGGTCACACAGAGTTGTTGGAGTGACTGCTCGCCCTGTCCATGGTCCATGGTCAGCAGGGGGGATGCACTGCCAGTATTTATGATTAGGCGTTCCGACTAGGCTACTTCTGTTGTCTTTTGGATTACAGTTAGGGTTACGTTTATGATTAGGGTTAGTATATGCACTAAAAAGCAAACACTTTGTAAAAAAGTATCAAGCGTTTGCACATCTTAATACCTTAAGATATTAAGGGCAAAAAATGGAAGTGTGTAAGTAGACCATTTAACCGTGCTGGCAGCGTGGATCTAGTAAAGGTAATATCAGTTTGTTGGTCCATCCCTTTTGTCCAAACTGAAATTTGGTCCTGATTGCTCTGGAAATTTGTGCAGACATTCATCTGTGAGATATTTCACTGTTTCACAGTGAAATATCTGAACAACTATTGATGGATTGCCATGAAATTCAAAAGGAGTTAAATGTCTCGAGGGAATACATTTTTGACAACTTTGTTTTTGTTTTTCCTGCTGCAAAAAGACACACAGAACCAGGATTAGTAATCTGCACCATCCTCGGTGCTTGGATTGGTTCCTACAAAACATTATTGGTGCATAAAATGATCCATGTCATTATATGTGTAAATTTGAACATCTAAGTTTGTTAAGGAAGCAAGTCAAAAAATGTTTATGGAGGAACATTTTGAAAAGTGACATATTTCAAGGTGCCATCAATCAGCTGTTGTTTGACCTTTCTGGTATTAAGTGCCTAAGACATGTCAGAGGCAATAACCTCACTTTCATTTGATCTTTCAGATGAATACACTGCTGTGTGATTTCCTCTGACAGTTAAACTCAGCAGTCTCAGAAGTCATTACAGCGTACTGATCCAACCGCTTTGAGCACCCTGCCTTGAACGTTGAGTGTCACCTGTGGGACACAAGGAATGAAAGCCTTTCTATTTGTTGGTTCAGGAAAGACTTGACATGATTACACACAGTTTCTTTTAAAACTTTTCACTGCAGTCTGTTTTGTTGTTAAATCTCACAGTCCATTTTCATCAAGGCTCTGCACTTTAGCCCTGAGTGTGGCAGATTAGGTTTTCTCCTTTTTTCTGGCCCCCTAAATTGTCAGCGGACTGGATTCAGTGATTCATCAGTGCTCTAATTACTGGGCAACAGTGTTCAGAGCTATATCTGGGTGGTGACTGCTTCTCAGCTGGACGTTTCCTACTTCCTACTACTTCTTCACAATCTGGCTTCCCTGCAATTGTAAGCTATGCATTTTTATAGTTTTCCTGTATTGCATGCACTAGCATGTGCCACTGGCGTTATATCTGCCTCTACTCCCTCGCTTTACAGCATAGCTGGCTCGTTTCCTGGATTTGCCGATCTGGAGTAATATTGCCCTGATTTGATCCCTTGCTTAACGCAGCTTTATTTTACTAACTTTTGGCAGCTTCTGTCTGGCCTCCAGCTAAACATAACTCTTTTTTTTTTTTCGGTCACTGCTGTCAATAGTGATTGAGCTGCAGCTTTAAGGCTTTCCTCCTGCTGTTTGGGAAGCTGCACCTCCACTCTGGTATGTATATGCAAGTTTGCATTACTTTTAATTCAGATGTAGTTCCCAGTTGGTAATTTTAGTGTCTTCATGCACCCTGCAGGTACTTGTAGGTCACTGTGCATCATGGTACCTGGCCTCCGCTCCCCGGCACAAGTGCTGTTTTGTCTATACGCCTCCACTTTGCAGTCATTGTTTGTTTATCTAATGATTTGTCTTATTTTGTTTTCAAAGTGATGAAACTTCCTAAGAATTTTCTTGGAGTGAGAGACTCCTGGGGTGGCTTTGTTGACACCATAGACTGTATAAAAATATGGATGTAGTTACCATGATGTCACCCGTTGGTTTCTGAAGAGCGGTTTTGAAGCTCAAAGTGAACTGCTCCGGCCGTCACCATCTTAGCAGTACGTGACGCTGCCTAACTCCCAGCCAATCAAAAATGGGCAAGTAATAACATAGATATTACCATGGTATTACCGTCAATACGGAACTGGAATATGATGTGGTAACAGTCACTTTTCATTGTGCTATTTAGTTAAATGTCTATTTATTAGCTGTGCTGTATCATAGTAAAATGTACTTTATACATTATGAAGTCATATTTCCATAGAACTACAGAATAACTGAATAGAGTAGTGTAAACCTTTAATAACTGTTAAGTGGTTGTGTGATAGTATGTGTGATGGATGTTATAGGCAAAAGTTGGAAGGGCAAAAGAAAGAAAGAAAGAAAGAGAGAAAGAAAGAGAGAAAGAAGCTCCAGGACAAAGTGAAAGCTACAAGAGGCCTTAGCAGCTGAAAAAAGAGAAAAGAAGCGATATTAAAAAAAAAAGGTTCCAATAGGTGCTGATGAGGTCAGGGTTTCCAGCAACAAAAGTGAGATATGCAAGGCCAAGAAACACTCCAAGTGCAAGGAAATCCCTGTATCATGACGCATTGATTGGAGACCTGGACACCCTGAAAAACCTGCACAAGAAAAAACTGATTTCCTTGGAAAATCTGCCAAGTATTTCTTGGCAGTATTTCAGAGAATGGTAAACTGATACCCTACTGGGTGGTGCATCAAACACTTTATGATCGAGAAACATGCTTGTGCAAATTGCATGAGAACTAGGTTGTAGGTGAAAAGCTTTGAAGTTGCTCCACACCACTGAACTGAAAAAGTTGATGACAGAGATATGTTGTGACCAAACCAACAAACAATACGTGTACAGTGACTATGGGAACTGCAAAGAGAGGGATCTTCCATTGCTCAGGGAGTGAAGGCTCCACCCAAGTGGCGTACGTGCAGTGGGTCCCAGAGGACACAAAAGGACAAAGAAAGGATAACACTGAAATAACCCTCAATAAGACAGTCATACTAGATGATCTCATCAAGTTCTTCAGCAGCATGCTTGTGAAATTCAAATACCATTCATTCAACATCTGACAACAGAACAGATACGGCAGGGAACTGAAGAGGAACGTGGCTAAGAATGAATGTTTCATACATGTGTGACTTCTCTGAGAATTACATATGTAATTAAAGCTGCAAGCAGCGTTGGTCGGGACCTCGCACTCTGGCCCGTCGGGATCAGATCATTTTGCTTTTTAAAAATGAGGGATATTTCGTACAAGTGTGGTGTGCTTTTATTTTGAAAGTTTGATTGACAGGATGAGAATTTTCTGCAGGGTGAGACATGTCTGTCTTGCTCACATGTGTGTCATCAAAATCATGTACGGGTTGGGCCCATTCACTTGAATTTCATTTAGTAAATTGAAAACTCTTGATGAGTTTGTGTTTAAAACAAATTCATTTCCTAATTTTTATCAAGTCTTTTTTTTTTTTTTTTAGAAAAGTAAAGACTTTTAACCCACATGACCTGGTCAAAGTTTGTTTGACGTGTACTGTCAGGTGTGTAGAGACAATAAGTAACTGCAGCTGGACACAGAAAAATACTCATATATTTTAATGGAGAGTGTGAGCGAACCCACATCTTTTTGAACATTTACTGCTTCCACATAATTTTAGATACAGACTTCATTTGAACTTTAAATGAGTCACGAGACTTTGACCTACAAATTTTGAATTTACATGTGTTTTCTATCTTTTATTGTTTTTGAGATATTAGAGTGTGAGTTTTAAAGTCTTTTCTTGCTCCTCCTGTGATTTTATAATGAGTGTGTATTGCGGAATGTTTCACAGCACTGAGGGAGTGACATCACCAGGAGCAGTTGGAGAGGAGGATTTTAGAGTACACTTCTTGTGAAATCTCCTCATAAATCCCATGACTTTGGAAATCTTACATGAAAAGTCATATTTTTTAGTAGGGAATTTCGTGGTGAATCCATTGATACAGGTTTAAAAGTGGTCAGACTTATAGTTTAGACGTCAGAAGCCTCTGTTTGACACAAAGTTCATGCCCATAGATTGCCTCCCCATTGTTTTACATTGTAAGGGTGATGTGGCACTGCAACTTTCAGGGCTTATAAAATCCAAACCGTTCAAGTTATTAAAACGTTTTTAACAACTTTTTTCAGCATAGTGTCATAAGTCACCTATTAAAGTTTGAAGCCGATACCGTTAACACCCTCAGAGGAGATAGCGTTTGCTTGGGGGCCAAACTTGGGGCAAAGTCTTATTTTGAAAGGCTAAGTGCAGACTTGGATTTAGGTCAGGGGTGTCAATGTATGATTTGTAGGTCTTGATGAGACGAATAATTAAGTTTTGGTTTGATCTGTCTATGACATTCCTACGGGCCGTGGTGGCCATTTTAGTTACATAGGTGGTGCTAGAGAGCACATTTTGGCACCTTGGGGGTTGATTTTTACATTTTATCAAATTTTCACCAGACCTGATGTGCGTGCCAAATTTGGTGAGTTTTTGAGCATGTTTAGGGGGTCAAATTTAGGGTTTAAGTGGCATAATAATAAAGAAAGAAACAAACAAACATGCGAAAAATAATAGGGTCTTCTCCTTTAGGCAAGGACTACTGTTTTACATTAGTCCTCTGCCTTTTGGGCTTGGTCCCTAAATATGCATCTGAGATTCAGGCAGTGCACGTTGGTGCATCCCATGAGCAAGCAACACTGCACACTGGAGTTTTATATGTAGGACCAGATGCTGAGTCAGTGTACTTCAGCACCTTGTCTTTCCTATGTCAAGAACCTCTTCCCTGCTGTCACAGTGGTCCATTTACTCAGAAATGGACCTTGTAGTCTACGCAGTACTGCCAGAAGGGGAACTTCTACCTCTTCACCCCCCTCCTCCACAAAAAGGGATTCCAAGTTGAGACGTGTTATTTCTACGAGGCCAGCCATGGATAAGGGGTGCCAGATGGGGTTGGCGGTGTTATGAAGAAGAAGGTAGATTGGTTGGTGAGCCATAGCCACAACATCCACAGTGCAATGTACCTGTTTGAGGCCTTTGTGCACACCAGCCACCACTCTCAAATTGTTCTACGTAAATGAAGTGTCCATTGACAGGGTAATGAAAGACATGCCAGACAGCATCCCCTAAGTCCCATCAACAATGAGAGTACACCAGGTCTTCACCACATCTCCTGGGCAGATGTTGTACCGGGACGTGAGCTCCATGTGGACTGTTGACAAGATTCAGTGTGCATGCTTTAACACAAAGGCATTCAGCGTCAACACACCAAGCACACCAACAATAGAAGGGATTGAATGGGGTCCAGAAATCATTCAAAAGTGGTGCGTCATAAAATATGACGTGGACCTCTACGCAGGCATCATCACCACCATTGATGAGGTTCAGGTGCAAGTGAGATGCATGCACCATGTGGGAGTGAACTGATTCTTCTGGCCCACCAGAGAGGACATAATCTGGTACATATTTGAGGATGTCATTTGTTTCATTCCACCTCCTCAACCTGCAACCACCCGTCACCATGAAATCCAAAAAGACATTTGGGCAAAGCTTGTGGAGTATAAGGATTAGACTACACCCGCGCACACGTAGCACAAGCAGGGGTTTTTGTTTTCACTCTTGTCTGTGTTTGTGCCATTCTAGTCGTTCATTGTTATTGTTATTGTATCTGGCCATGTTATTGTTAAATGAATTGTGTCTAATGAGTTGTTAACTGAAATATGTTTTTACATTGAAATATTCCAAAATTAGTTTATTGAATTAAAAAGATGTTTGAACTATCAGTTGTCAGTCATATTCTAATGAATTAGGTCCTTACTATATGTGCTTAGCTGACCTTTACTATATTAGTCTAAAATTACATCAACATTAAAATTATAATAATAATTTAAAATAGGAATGTTTAACAAAACTTAATTAAAGAACACAAAACACAACTTTTACTGCATCAACAAAATCCATAAAGTCAGTCCTGTCACACAGGACATTATGACATAAAAAGTGAGAAAATATCGATGAATTAATCTCTTTAACTGTGTAGATGAAGTTTGGGGTATATTACATTACGTTTACGTTACATTTTTGTAAAAATCTCCTGTGTAAAAGTAGGGTTTTTTTTTTACAGCTGTATGAGTGCCTGGCGGTTATTCTGTGCTTACCATCCACTGTCGGTGACCGAAAAGTTGCTATATTTCTTATAGGAATTACAAAACCATGTTAGATACAATCAGGGACATGTGGAGTAAGAAAATACTATTTGTATCAAAGAAATTCATTAGGAAACAATTCTGACATGTACAGATTTGTCTGTTACAGGGCCTGACATTTTAGGCGTGAAATGCATATAAAAATGTATTTTATTCAGGCATAAAAACATCCTGAGATGGTATGATATGTGTTTCTCATAGTTTAACATGTCCCCTATACGTTCAGAGTCAAGAATCTTTTTTCCCAAAGTTTTTTTAGAAGTCGAAATTTATATTTCTAGTAGAATGTCCCTCATGTTTACTTGAGAGAGATGAAGCTGGTTAATTTCACTGAGCTAATGAGAGACGGAGACTTAAAGGAATCCTAATCAAATATGGATCAAGATTCTGTTACTGCATTGCCTATTTCTCGCCTCAAATATTTTCAGAAACATATTTTAGTGTACTGTTTAGCTGTAATATGAGAAAGTTAGTGACCCAGCCGCCATGTTGAAGACGGACTCAATGAGGCCAGGGAGGGACTCATGCACTAACATGCACTAACATGCACTTACATGCACTAACATGCACTAACATGCACTGACATGCGGCTGTCAAAACAAGCAACAGAGAGGCTCGGATGACAACACACACAGAGGTAGTGTGACTTCATTCTCTTCTCAAGTCACCACTCCGTATCTTTGCATAGCAAATAGTTGTTTGCTGACATCTGTGGGGGCTGAATGTCGTATATTGCACCTTTAATTAAGCAAGGCTGAAAATACTCAAGACAACACTGAAATGTGATGACTCATCTTGTCAGCTGAAGAAAGCTTTTTCTCTGTTTTCTCCCATTTTTGGATTGCTCAATTCCCTATGCTTTCTGGTCCTTGTCACTGCTGAGTCTACTGTTGCAATACACTTCTTTTCACCTGTCAGCGAGGAGCTTCACCAAGAGGGGAGCAGGTTTGCAGTAGAAATGATTTTGCTAGATGTTTGTTATATGATCTTTATTTAATCAGGTAATCTCAATGAGATCAAGATCTCTTTTTGTGGGAGAGGCCTGAGACCAGCAGAGAGAAATAAAGCAAGCACAGCCAGATAGACAAAAGAGCATAACAATCACAGACATCACTACACAGACTCAAGGTTAGGTTTTAATGCTCTTGTATTGGGTGGAAAGATGCTATCAGGCTCAGTGTGACCAACCTTTATGCAAAGGTTTGATTTGCTGTATGTAAATAAGGTCTCCAGCTACATATAAGTGGATGATGGAATGGCATTTTATTGAAATAATGTAAAACTAGGGGGCGCCATCATGAACTCAGAGAATTTAAAATATAAATTCTTCCCTTTTGATCTTTACAGAGCTGTAGGAGCAGTTTGATTTCAGTTGGACTTTAAGGGGTAGCCGTTTTACTCTTAGCTCCTTCCAGATATTCAGCTGTTTGTATTCACTATCTGATTATTCCCGTCTTGTTCATAGCTCATGACCATATGAGGGTTTGAACATAAATTGAGTGTATCCATATAAGTCTCAGCACAAGGGGTGTGCCTGAATACAAATACATTATTCGGCAAAGCACAGATAATGGGGTTTTTTCTTACAAATATTTGTTTCATACAAATATTTTTTAAATTATTTGTTTTCTTGAAGAAAAAAAAACATGTTAAATACTAGTGCGCAGGTCGGTTATGTCGCTATCTCAGTGTCTCTCCTCTGCTCCGCTGTTACGTCTATCAGCAGGTCTCAATGAGGGGAGTCACATCCACCTGCTACATGACGCACATTTCCTTATTTGGACATCACTCCCAGAGTTGGGGGTGTTCCTTTGAGATAAAGTTGAGCTATCGACACATGTCAAGTGTTCCCAAGAGACTCTCTGTAACCTGTTGTTCCCCTTCTTTTGTCTGCAGTGAGGCAATGAGTAAAGTTTTAGTTCAGTAGTCAGCGCAGTCGTCTATGATCTGAGAGACTCCAGTTCGAGACTTGGTGTGGGGACCTCCTTCATAAGGTAGTTTATTCATGAACACTTATTGTAATACTTTAATTTTCTAAAATTAAAAGCGTAATAAAAAAACAACAGGATTTTTAAGCTTCTTTCCACTTTTATTCTAATACAAATGCAAATACTGGACCCTCTGCACATCCCTACTCAGCACATGTGCATTGTGAAGACTGAAGTTTCATTAGTTCTCATTTGAGATTCCAGTGTTCAATACTTTTTAAAACTTTGGATGGTTAATTCATTTTCTGTCAGATAAAGTTAGGGACCGGTCATGTCACGTCAAATGGTGAGTGCCTGCCGCTGGCTCTCCGGCCATCTGGTGACAAGCCATTATTTTGAACATGACTTCTTCTTTGTTTTGTGGATTTTTCAATCACATCTTGGAAATATTGTGACAGGTGGTTATGGTTTGATGATTTGACAGATAGCCATCTATCCTACTGTAGTGAATGTGTGTGTGCATGCAGAATCTAGATTTTATTTGACATGTGCAAGTGACACAATATGGGACTCGCCTTTGCTGTCTACAACTGTCAGCGAGAGAAAACACCTGCTCACTCTGCAGCTGACAGTCCTGTGGTTATTATAGAGATGTACTGTACCTTTTTCAGTTTGATGGTGCTTCAGCCTGCGGTTTTCTCAGTCAGCTAAATGCAATTACATAACATAATTACATAACTTAACGTGTTTATATAATGTACTCTAACTTCAATCTAAATGGTTTTGCATGTTTTAGCCCGTTGACGACGTTTCTGACCCCTCTCTAAATCATCCCAAAGGTTTTTACATTGGTTTCCTACCTTCCACCAAGCCATTCATTTCAGTACACTTGCAAAAGGTAATTTATCACGCTTGGTGTACTTTAGATGGGGTCCCCAGTATATACAACTCGTTCACTCATTGGCAATAAAAAAACAATTAATACATGTAAGTTGCTTACATTTAGAGCCTTTAAATGTCAGCATTGTATTATTTACGCATCATTTGCTATGATCCTAAACTTCATACAAACCTGCTTAAAGTAAGCCCAGCAGGTTTTACAGAAAACCTGAAATGTTTTTGTAATTCGGGTCCTTTATAATTCCTTTTCCCATTGATGCCCGAACAGGCAACAGAAATCAGATCCCAAGTGGTTTCTGTTTTGTAAAGACAGCCTTTGGTTGACAAAGGTTAGAAATTCAATAGTTGGTGCTTGTGTGAGATGTGTGGAGTGTCTTGAGTCTGACTGGCGGTAAAAAAAAAAAAACAGATAAAAAGAAAAGAAGACATGCACCCACACAAAGAGAGAGGGTATCTAATACCCAACAGAAATGACAAGGACTGTGATAGTGGCTGGCATTGCTGCCTTCTTTTGTCTGTTAGCTCTTATTCTATATCTTATTTTTTCTTTCACTTTCTTTCCACCTTTGATCTTTGGGCCCTCTTCTGCCTTGTTTGTTCCTTTATTTTGTTGTTTTTGTGTTGCTTCCCTCTTTCTTTTGATTCGTATTTCTTTCTCTTTACTTTTTCTTCTTTCCATATTAATTTCTTTTTGAAGAAAACAGAAACCGGCTTCTGAAAAACTAAGGAAGTCAACCTGGAAATAAACAACACATATTCTCCCTAGCAATGATCACTTATTATTTATTGGGAGAATCACTAGGAGGAGGTTGTTTATTTTCCAGTTTCCAAAATGCTAATTTACCACAATAGACAGTCAATAATTTGACTTTGTCCCAAGGACACGGAGCATTTTCTCATATTGTTAGATGGTGACAGGTGGCGGTTACTGCTTAAATTGAAGAGACAAGTAAGACGCCAGCCACTTTGAAATTCATATAACCCAGATTATCAAAGAAATCATCATCCCAGTTGCCTGGCGGAGCCTTTTTGCAAACTGAAGCAACGCTGAGACTTTGAGAGCTGAAAGAGGAAATGTTCATAAACACAGTTTGTGGAGGAAGCTGGAGGACTTCAAGCACTTCACCTCTTCATCACCTTGTGGTTATGAATACATTCAAACGACATGTTGATGTTGTTTAAGTGGCAATAGAGGAAGCCCATTTGCGAGTATTTGGCAAATAATCAGCAAATTTAAAACTTTCATCATTCACACTTAATGGCAGCTTCTCCCACAGGAAGCAGCTGCAAGCTTTCATCCAGTCTGAGCTGTGTGGAGCAAGACAAGCTGCTCCATACAGTAACTCAGCTTAGAAGACCAAAAAAGGAAATAATACATACGAATGATCCTTTTTGGATGGATTTGGATTTAGATGAAACAATTATGTGAGGAGAGAACTCACCGACTCCACAACTAAAAAAGAGCTCATACCTGGAAACAAGGCTGCACAATCCTCAAAATGTGTTAATTTAACTTCAGGAAATGTTTCTAATAATAAAGTAGAACAACAGTGTGATGTATAGTGCAAATTAATATGTTACGTGGAAAGTTGTTTAAGGCTGTAGGAGTTAGTAAAACAATTGTAGCTCACATGAAAGTGCTTCTGTGTGATTTTTCAAAGGTTTATGTGGATGTGCCTCCACCCACTGAAGTAATAAAAATCAGAATATCAATGTGTAGTTTTAAAATGGCCTGAATAGAGCTGCAAAATGGGAAGAGTTATTTCGGACGCCCCTGGTTGGGGAAAGCTGCTCCATTTTCTGCACAGACAATGTTATATGACTGACAAGACTCAGACTCAGCACAAAAGATGAACAACTGTGTGTGAAAATATCTGGATGCTTGATAAAAACCTCAAAGGTGCAAGACTGTGTGCACAAGAACTACAAATCCAAGGTTACCACCATCAACTGTCAAATTAGTGGAATAGTGTGATGGCAGGATGTGAATCGTGTCACCTGCACACTCGTACATGTGCGTCCTCATTATTGTGCAGGATGTAAACAAAACAGGGACCCACTTATAAAAATATTACTCCAAACTGGTGCAGTGGTCAAAAACTAGATTAAAAAAATAATGTCCACACAATCAGGATACCACGTTTCTTCATTATATATTTCATTGGCATCGTTTGACCATCTTCAAAATGTCTTTTTTTAGTTTGAAACATAAAATTTAAATGTAAGCACCAAGCGGCAACGCTTTAAAGTACCACTGGCGGCAGATTGCTCTAACTGACCTCCATTCAACAAGGGTCAACTTCTCTCTAGAAATATTAAATAATTTTTTTCAATGAGTCATGGTCTTAATCTCTAAATTCAGACCCTCTAATAAGTGTGCTGGTGGTCATTTTTCAATTATTGCTCCATTAATAAGATTTAAAGACTTATAATAGCTTTGATGTCTGTTGTGTGGACGTTGATTGACACCTGCTGCTCTCCGTGACTCTGGGACTCACACTGAAGCTGTCTCAAATCACATACTTCTGTCAGTACACTTTCATGCAGTACAGTGTGTACACTATGTACTTACTGGCGTAGTGCGCAAATTTTGACAGGGTAGTGTTGTCTCAAATCAAACCCAGCCATTGTGCACTTACCCAAAATTATGGTCGCAAATTAGCATTAGCTAGCGTTAGCATTCGCGCTATCAAATCATTACAGACTGCTAAATTAACCCAAAAAACATACTGATGGCTTATATCCGACAACAGTATAGTGGTGCTTAGTGCTAAAAACACATGTATAACTTAGATTTGTATAATGTGGCGATGTTCACCGTAGTTACAACGTAAAGTGTTGTTCCGCTACGTAGCCAAGATGGCGTCCATAATTCTACACTCAACTTTTTGATTGTTTTGAGTGCACCATTCGGGTACTCACAGTGCACTGCATTTTTCCATACTTCTCAGAGTGAATGCAGTTATGTACTCAAAATGTTAAGTGTAAGTACAGAAGTATGTGATTTGAGACACAGCATGAGTCACACTATTGTCACAATATTTCACTAAGTTTAATATTACTTGTTTATGATGCATGCCCTGTTAGCAACTGTTAGCTAAAGTAACTAACGTTAGCCCAAGTGTGCCGCACTCGGTGTTCCCAGTAAGCTAGCGTTAGCTTGGGTCCGAGGTAGCAGGGGCGTGTTTCCAGAGCGTGAAAGGCAACACCCTGCACTCCTTATCTGGAGGATCCTCATTCCAAACGGAGAAGATGGCGCCAACAATAAGCTGCAACTCTGGGCTTCAAACACACTCCAATGCAAACCAACATTACACCACGCTTACAGACTGTGGTAGGCACTCACCTCATGAGTTTTCCTCTTGTAAATACACATAAACCACCAAGTGCTAACTACAACTGGAAAAATGGGATTTTTCTGAAAGCTATGAAATATCTGACATGATGCTTAGTAATTCAGAGGTGCCAGAAAACCAAACAAACATGGACGTCTCATATCAGCCTGAGTCTGCCACTCAATGAAATTAAACCCAAGTGTAATGGATATAATGTAATTTTGTCAATGCACAGTATTTTAAACCCTCATACAACCAACTCAGTTATCAGTCAACCTTCCTGAGTTATCAGATGACGTGAACCCTCGCAAGTCCTAAATGTAGGAATATTTACAAATCCGATCCTTCCCATCCTTCCGACATAGCATGAATGCAAGTTGGCGCGGACAGCTTTTCGAGGTGGTCTGAGTTCATGTTTAGCTGTGATTGGTGCATTCACTGAAAGGGGCGGTGCTTAGGATTGGTCTATTGGCAGTGACAATTCACATCAAAATACCAAATACGAAAAACTGGGCGAAACCACTTCTTTTTCTGTTACAAAGATAAATTCCAATGAGTCTCGTCTTTAATCATTCATTATATTTTGTTGAGGAATAAGAAATGTTTTATCTCTGGTAAAATTAAAAGAAAAATGAAAACAGCTAACAAATTAAAAGTTTGCATTAATAATGTCACATCATCTCCATCCTCATTTGATGAAGCGTAAAAATAATGGCATTTTGGAAATAATTAGGGAAGCCACCGAAATCTATTAATTTTCATTTTTTACCCATTAAAATAATTTGTCTAAATGTGGTGAGGATAATGAATTGGTGTTAATCTGTGGTTTGTGATCTTATAATAACAGTAGTTAAACTGAAAATGTCTCTCACACACACACACACTCACACACACACACAGCAGCAGCAGCAATAATGAGCTGATAATGAGCCTCGTCTGCTGTAAGTTTGGTGACAAAACAAGATAAAATTATGCCCTTGAGGTGAACTGTGCATTCCAGTTTTTATCTCTGATAGGTTGACTTTAATAATAATAATAATAATGATAACTTTATAGCACCTTTGATACAAAAAATGCCGCTCAAAGTGCTTTAAAAGAAAAGAAATTACATGCAGCAAGTGCTTCACATGAGAAATGACGTAAATTGAACATAAAAACATGTAAATGTACATAAGATGGAAAAAAACCCTCTTGATAATAATAATAAACGAGATAAAATAAAGTGAAAACAGAATACGTAGAATAAGTACTTCGGTGGTGGTAATTTGAGACTTAATAAGCGAAAGCTCAGATAGTATTTTACCATGTGTGCACTATATGTAAATCAGTGCCTTGGTCTCTGTAGCCATAAACATAACTGAACTTCCCTTTTCCCAACAGACACAGACTCACCAGCGGTCTTTATTAACCAAAATAAGCCTCTTCCAGTTTACCTCAGAATGAGTTTAATCTCACTGGTTTTATCTCTCGGTCTTTTTTCTCAAACCTGCCAACCACTGACTTCAGCACCTATGTAACATAAGATGTAAAAGAAAACCCACCTGATAATAATAACAAATATTAGATAAAATAATTTGTTTGGGGAAAATGAAGCAACGCCTGCAAGCTAGTTCAGGCAGCCCAACTTGAGCTGCTGCTCCACTCACATGCCGTGCTCTTGCAGTGGAAAATTGCTTGATCATTCAATAAACACACAAAGGGAGCATTGTCAGGTTATGAAATAATGTAATCAAATAATACAATCAGAAGTACAATGCATCATATTTCTGGAGACAAAGATTCATACCGCCTAGCTATATTTTCTTTGTCTGAAAAGTTGGCACTCAGCCAGTCCTTTAAATACTATTGTACAGAATTTGAAGTAAACAACCCTCAGATAGAAACAAAAGTCAAGAGTTCAACTAACCTTGGAACAGCCTTTCTTCACAACCATATATGACAGCACACAAGCACCAAGTAACATCACAAAATAACACAGCTACCATATTAAATTGAGAACAAACAACAAACAACACATAAAAATCTACATAACTATGATGTATCTTACCTCTGGCTGTAAACTGTTTTAACTATAAACACTCAATTGTCTCATTCTACACAGCATAAAGGCATTTGGAACAGATGTAAAACACAAACTAACACTAACTTGAACTTAAGAACACTATTTGTAACATCTAGGGGTGTGCCCAAATACAAATACATTATTCGACAAAGAACAAATAGTGTTTTTTTTAATGAATATTTGTTTCATACAAATATTTTAAAAATGATTTGTTTTCAAGAAGAAAAAAAAAACATGTCAAATACCAGTGTGCAGGTTATATCGCTATCTCAGTGTCCCTCCTCTGCTCCGCTGTTATGTCCATCAGCAGGTCTCAACGAGGGGAGTCACATCCACCTGCTACATGACGCACATTTCCTAATTTGGACACCACTCCTGGAGTCGGGGGTGTTCCCCAGAGATAAAGCTGAGCTACTGACTCACGTGAAGTGCTCCCAAGAGACTCTGTGTAACCTGTTGTTCCCCTTCTCCTATCCACAAAGTTAGGTTGCAAAAAATAGGGAATAAATGAAAAGTGTAAAGCAAGAATCACCTTTGAAGTTCTTCCCTACATGTTACACGCTGTGCTGTCTCTGTGTTATGGGTGTATAAATAGGTAGAGGTCTGTCTGCAATGAGTTGATGAGTAAAGTTTTAGCTCAGTAGTCAGCGCAGTCGTCTATGATCTGAGAGACTCCAGTTCGAGACCCGGTGTGGGGACCTCCTATGTAAGATAGTTTATTCATGAACACTTACTGTAAAAGCGTAATAAAAACAAAAACAGGATTTTTAAGTCTCTTTCCACTTTCATTCGAATACAAACACAAATAATTATGCTGCCTCAACAAATACAGATACAAATACAAATACTGGGCTCTCTGCACATCCCTAGTAAAATGTATGATATATACAAGAATTACATCAAGTGATAACCTACTATTCAGTTTTCACTCACACTCTCCTCACTGTAACATATATTCAATGCACCCTTATAATCACGGTGGTGTATTTAAGCCGTCAGTGCTCTGCTCACACTTCGCTGCATGCCTGCTGCCACATTGCTACATGTTATGGCTGCTTCTGCTGCCATTCATAGCGTTTTAAAAGCCACACCTCCGCCTCAGCATCCACCTGTAGGCTCTGAGGCTATCTTCCCGTAGGGGGGGGGGGGGGGGGGGGGGGTTGAGTTAGTATTGTCGCTCCCCACATCCTGGTGTGTGAGATCAGCGTTTCTTTGCGGGGAGTGACGATGTCAGAGCCTAGATGCCAAACACTTATGCTGTACGTATTCTACATTTAAATGCGTGAGTTGGCTGACTGAACCGATGAAATAATAACCATTGAAATGACAACCTCTGAATTATCAAATTTTATTCTTTTTAATTAAATATAGATTATAGAGTTTAGAAACAGAGAAGATGACGTATTTGATTGAAGCTACATCAAGCACAAAGGCTCTCGGAAGGAAGCAAACTATGACATTTAAATGAGATGATGATGAGATTCATGAAAGCTACCTCATCGCTTTCTGTCCTGTTTTAATCTCTTTGTCTATCTCCCATTCACAATGTCTAACCTTCTCGTTCATAATGCTCCATCTTTCCCTCCCCATCTATAGACCTGATTTTTCTCCTTCATCTGCTCCTCTAGCGCTTGTGTTTCCTTGTCAGCTCAACTCTGTTTCCTGCTTCTTTGTTTTTGTCCTTGACACAGATATGCAGGAAAATTAGTTTCTGAAATCCCAGATTGTTGCATTAATCAGGTTCAGTTTGTGCAGTCAGGGATTGTTTACCGAGCTTAAGTGGTTGTAGTGTTAACGATGTATAAGTGCCCTAAATGGTGGTGTTTGGTTTTTTTTCCCAGTTTTAAATCAAACTGGCCAACTGTAGGCTGAATGCAACATAGAGGTGTATTGTGTCACCCCCCGAATGAGACAAAGGAGTTTGAAATGTGATTTGAGACCCAGACACACTCAAGGAATTTGATCTGAATTACATTTCAAAACCACATCTTAATATGATGTAAATGTGATTTGAAAAAAATCTGTTTTTTGCTATAAATACTTCAAAAACGCAACCAGATTAGTATGTAAACACCAAGTGGCAACCTCCAGGGCTGAAAAATGAAGCCAATGCAGTTCCTTGAACAGCCACTTGAGGCTCCAAAAGCGAGTCAATCCCCATAGACCCCCATGTTAAAATGCCCAACTTTACAGCAGAAATAAACATGTTTACAGCCTGGTACAAAAAACGGTTTTGGTCTCTGTAGGTAATTTCCCCTTTCATGACAAATGTACGGGGGGTGAATTTTTTTTATAACTCACCCATTTAAATTTTATGAAAGACATGGCTGCTTTAAGTGACAGGTCCGCCAGCCTCCAGGTGGCTTGTTTCAGCCATTCGGCCCCGCCTCTTTGCCCATTTTTGATTGGCTGGGAGTTAGGCAGCGTCACGCACTGCCAAGATGGCGACGGCCGGAGTGGCTCGCTTTGAGCTTCAAAACCGCTCTTCAGAAACCAACGGGTGACATCACGGTAACTACGTCCATATTTTTATACAGTCTATGGTAAACACACCAAATGATGAATGGTTCAATGAATGAAACAATCACGGCTGACAGATGAGGAGACCAACACACAGACAGTCAAAACCACACACTTTTTGTAGAGATTGGTGTGGAAATGGACAGAATTCATCACTCTGGACTATCAAAACAATTTAGCTACATTTGTACCTTTTCAAACACAACTTTAATGGCTAATGAAGCAGAGTAGATCAGGCAGAACACTGAAGTTGTATGGGCTAATTGGCATCAGTTGTGGTTCTGTGGTTAGTAACATCCAATTATATTCATGCACGTGTGCAGTGCCGACATTATAACCTGACACTTATCACTATCACTCTGTTAATCATGCTCACGCTGCAGCAGCTTCCTTCGCCACTTCAACCTCCTCCTTTTGAGGGATTTTGGTGTTCAGGGGATTAGTTACAGTGCTTGTCACAGGATTTTGTGAGACTGTGGTGGGTGGACCTCAGACCCTGTAGCGGGATCTGGGAAAACTTTGTACATTTTAGAGTTAAATGCATCAATATGGTGCACTTTGAGAGCAAAATGAAGAGGCTAGGAGATCTATGAAGAACTTTGTGCAGAAAAACATTGGTTTGTGTTCACTACTTATTTCTGCTGAAAACAGGAAAAGCTGCAATGATTAATCAATTAGTCGATTGACAGAAAATCAATTGACAACTATTTTGACAACCAAATAATATTTTTTTTAAAGGAATAATGCCAAAAATGTATTTGTTTCAGCTTTAAAATATGAGGATTTTAAGCTTACATGATAGCAAACATAAACACAAATATATTTGGATTCAGACAAAATGTGACATTTGAAGACATCACATTAAATTTAACCAATTATAACTATTTGCTAATTGTGTTGTGCTCATTACTTGTTTCTGTTTGTTTCACAGGAGGGCAAAACATCAATTAATGCAGGTTTAATGTTTTTGTGCCACTGTGCTCAGAGAAATCAGTTGAACTAAAATTAAAAAGGACTGTTTAATTTGACGTCCAGGGTGTCACTGAACATGCTGTCAGCTCAGAGGCGGTGAAGCCTGTCAGTCACTCCAGATACCCGGGCAGTGGCCGAAGAACCGACCACACTGGATGGCAGCAGAGGAGGCTGCACTGCTGTCTGGATCAAAAGCAGTCCAGCCGACTTACTGCTGCACGGAGCACGGAAACAGAAATGAGCCGTTTGTTTCCAATACAGCTAGTTTTGCTCTTAGATAACATTAAGACAAGACTTTAACGTTTATATTCAGTAATGTTATTGCAAATCGACAAATATTGAACCATTTTGTAGTTTTTTTCCCAGATTGAATGAAATACTCTTATAATGGCAGCGGTCTTGAGCTGGTGACAAATTCTGGAGTGGTTCATTTACAGCAGGAACCTGATCTGACCACAATCTGACCCAACTACAGGACTGAAAGTTTGAGCTAAATGGCTCCCGTAGCCAGGTGTGCTTTGCATATTGGGAAGTTGCGGATGAGTGAAGTCAACTGTTGCTAACAGGCAGCAGGAGAATGAATCAAGGTCCGTCCTGGACTGCCTTCTTGATATTTGGGCAGATAGGAGCTTCCTCAGGACGTTCTTGCTACCGCCTCAGAAACATCTGACCAATGAGAGGAGAAAATGTTCTCACGTGTCTTTTGGAGATGAATTTTGGATTGCTTTACCAAGTTTACAAATTCATTCACTGATACAGACCAGAGCAAACCAACTACAAGTTTGAAAATATCTTTAGTTTCTGGTTTTCCTGTTTTTGGTCCCACAGGTTTTTGGCATAGTTAACATCATACATCTCTGTCTGTTTCATGACAGACTTCACATCACCTGTGCCTTCACCGTTTTTGAGACAGTTTCCACCCATTCTTGGCCAAGCGGGTCTTTACAAGACACAAGAAAGTTTTCTTGGAGTTCATCTCGCCCGCCTAACTGTCCTCATGTTCTCATAATACAACAATAGCATGTGGTGGTGTGTTCAGCTAACTCAGCCAACCCTGAAGTGCTTATTTTGGGAAGAGTGCTGTCTAAAAAGACTGTGATTGGTTAGAAACAGCTTTGTTTCTGTGATGGGTTTGGGTTATTAGTTATGTCAAGCAGTCTAACTTATCAACTGTATGTCAAAGTTTCCAATTTTCTTACTGAGGAAATGTCATATCACCTGTCAGGCCTGTCCTGTACCAACAGCTGCCTCCAGAGTCAATGACAGAAGGACGAATTCACTCGCTTTGCCTTCAGTCCAGTAAAGCAGCAGCACATTTTCAAATCAGAACCTGAGCGACTAATCTTTACACCAGCGACTTCACTCCTGAACAAACTGAGAGAACTCCTCAGCACTGCGCTTTCAGATTGAAGCAGAATAGCGTCTGTTTTGATGTCAAGTAATAAAGTTTTCACTAAAGTCCTTGTCAAGGCAGATAACTGATTGATGAATGGACCCATCAACAGGCGGACAGCAGCAGAGGTACACAAAGTGCCTTTCCATTTTCAAGCATCTTCTGTCACAATAAAGCATGGTGGCTTTCAGTTTTCCGCAGTCTCTTATCTGCCATGCAGCTCAGAGCGCTTTCAGCTTTCAGAATCCATTTCCCCACATACCACCAACAAATTGGTAGGAAAGCGTCACTCCATTGATGCCATGTCTTAAAATATTGATGTTACAATCTGCAATCTATGAGTCCTGCTTCTTGTGTCTATTTGGGACAATTTTGGAGATGAATGACAGGAAAAACACCCACTTTCGTGCATTTATCTTTTATTCAGCTGCACCACCTATTATTCATTCTTCTTCTCTTCTTGGATGGTACATTATCACCAACATTAAATTAATATAAAAGAAATACAGTCTACAGTCACAGCCCACCTGTTACTAGACCATCCCTCACACTCTGTAACTTCAGACAGCTGCTTCAAAAGCATCAAATGGAAAGGAAAGTAGATCTTTCAAAGAGAAAGTAGGTCAGAGAGACCAGTGAATGCAGTAGGACGTTGAATAATGTGAAAGCAACACAAAATGCCCCCTGAAGGCTTCTTGTCTAAATTCTGGCGTGAAAATGTGGGAAATAAGCTGAAATATATAATTAAAGAGCAGAAAATGACAAAAACAAGACACTGATATCAAACTGATCAAAGCCGCATTACTATATCAACAGAAATTGTGGTTGCTTGATGACATTAGAAGTTAGATAGATTAGCTTGATGGTGATTGCTGATGAAGATAAATCCAGCATTCAAATGGTTAAAGATGACCCAGTCTCATTAAAATTGCGCTCATTCACAAAGAAGAAAGTGTGGTTTGGAAGAATAAAGTCCAGGAATACCCGAGAATGTTCATATGTATGTCCATATGAACAGTGAAAGAGGTTTTCCTCGCTGTAATCAGTCCTTCTGTTCATACTGGATATTAAAAGATCCTTCAAATGTGCTTTCAGTGTAAGTGATGGAGGTCAAAATCCACAGTGTGTCCACACAGTCATTTAAAAGTTGATGTGAAGCTGATATTCAGCTTCAGCAGTCAGAGTTAGTCATATCAAGTGGATATCTGACACATTTACAGTCTTTTTTAGCATCAAATTCCCTCTTTGTGTTTCCCTGTTGAGCTGCGGTGGAAGTATAGTAACAAAAAGAGGGACTTTGGCACTAAGAAGACTGTAATGTTGAAAGCTTCATATTAGCTTCAGATAAACTTTTAAATACATGCTTGTCCCCCATCACTTCCATTGTAAATGTATTATGAAGGGATCTTCTAATGGTCAGTATGAACAGGAGGAGTGATTACAGCAAGAAAAACATGTTTCACTGTTCATTCGAGCTCCTGACTGTTGTTTAAAGAAAGACTTGAAAAATTGTGAACCCCTCCTTTAAGCAAGTGCTTGTACAAATATAATCATAAAAGCTTAAATCATATTGTCAATAGCAGATCATGTACAAACATATATTAACTTTTCCGATGCGTTCAATAATGCTTCCTCATCATGTTGATAAAAATGTTATTTGGGGGAACATTGCATTTCTTTCGAGACATATTTGTTGTTTCAAATTAGTGAAATAAATGAACACATCTTTTTAGAGGACACACTTGTTATTTCACTCGGTCCGAAGCTTTGTGACTTCTGAACAAGAAAATTCAACCTGTCTTGAATTATCTGAAAATATTTTTTGATGCAGCTCTGGTTTTACCTTCACAGAATCTCTCCATGTGCAAGCATTGTGTCATTTGAAATTAACACTCCTTTAAATATTGAGCTACTAAATTTCATAATACCTTTCATATAATACTTATCTGGCAGGAGAAAGATCTGATTTGCTTGACATTTTTATCAATTTTAGTTTTGCATTTTACTGCTATTTATGTATATTTATGTTATTTTAAACACCTTGTAATTGTTGTTTTGAAATCTGAAAGAAAAGACTATTAAGATTATATTAATAAACAGCTGGTGGCCCCTGTGATAAAGGACACAATTACAAATATCTGATACATTTTTGTGATTTCTGAGTCAGAGATACTTTGTCTTTACTCTCTTGAGGCTATGGCAGCCCACCATCACCGCCGCTGATGGATCCAGGAGAAACTCTGGCTCCTGGCCATCCTAAACCTCCACCTCCTCATCTGTCATAGGTGGGGAGCTCTCTAACTAACTCTCACCGTGCTCTGAAAAATAGGGGAGGATGGCCCGGAGCGAGATAGACAAAATCCTACAAAAACAACACAAGATGATGGAAAAGCGGCTCAATGGGTTTAAAGAGCAAGGCAGCGAGGAGGAAGGCGATATAGACTGTTCATGCTTCTTTTTTTTTTTATAACCAGCTCTTGTAAACAGTTTGGAAAAGCTGAAAACACTTGATGCTAAATGCACAGAGCCAGCAGAGCCTCGCTGTCAGTACTTGACTCTGTTACCATGGAAACACATCCTCGAAACATCTTTACACATGTTGCATTTACAGTAGGTGTTAGGTGATAAGTAGCCACAGGTTGAGAGTAAATTAGAAGAATATAGGAACATTTTTCTATCTATCTATGTATCTATCTATCTGCAGGGGCAAGAAAAAAATATATGTATAAATTTGACATAAAATATGGTCAGATCTTCATCTAGGTTACAATTATGAACAAACACATACACCTTTTTAACTAATAACACACAAATCATTGTTTTGTTCTTGTCCATATTGAATACATGATTCAAACATTCACGTTGTAGTTTGGAAAAAGTATAAACAAAAGCTGAAACGCAACCTGATGTCAACTGGCAAGACGCTACGCAGCTGTGGCTCAGGAAGTAGCGCAGGTCGTCCACTAATCGGAGGATCGGCGGTTCGATTCCCGGCTCCTCCAGTCCACATGCCTATGTGTCCTTGGGCAAGATACTTAACCCCAAATTGTTCCTGATGGCAGTGCCGTCAGTGTATGCATGTGTGTGCATGGTTAGTTTCCTCTGATGGGCAGGTTGGGACCTTGCATGGTAGCCCCTGTACCATTCAGCGTATGAATGTGTGTGAATGGGTTAATGTGATTTGTAGTGTAAAAGCGCTTTGAGTGGTTGGAAGACTAGAAAGGCGCTATACAAGTACAGTCTGTTTACCATTTACGTTGGCCGATCACTTACATGCAAGCACAAATTCCTGGTGGATGACTTTGTAACATGAACGTCGTATTCGACTGTTTACCTCACGATCGGTCTGTTAGTTTGCCAATTTGTTTGTTAATTTTATGCCAGAACTACAGATGAAACTCAGATTAAAGAACACAGCACTACATATGGCGTAAATATGGCACTGCATACCAGCATGAAAAGATTTTAATTGTTTTTGTTATTAGCTTAAGCACATTGTGTTTGTCTGTACATGTGACTTAGATGAAGATCAGATCATATTTTATAACCAATTAATGCAGAAAAACAGGTTATTCCAGGGTTCACTTACTTTTTCTTGCCACTGTATCTATTCATAGCAGTCAGTTCAGTGTATCTGCTGACAGTTTTTTTGTACAGTGGACATAAACTTTAAGAAACTAATCATTTATCATCCACTAATTTATTCTGACCCAGTAATATATATATATTTTAATTAAGGCGCAGCTTTAACTTCATTCAGTGAAGCTTAACAAAATCCATTTCCATCCAACATTACAACTAATATAATGACATGAAATCCTGGCAGTGCTGAGTCATTATTTTGGAGGCACCGCTCCTCCTGCTCATGCAGTAGTTATTCAGGAGGTGAAGCTTTACTTTATTGTTTTGCTCTATTAAGTTGTTTCCAAACATAAGATAACATAGATTAAATCTATACATTTGGTAAAGTGCAATTAAGCTAAAATGCTCTAAAACACACACACACACATATATACAGTTGTGCTCATATGTCTACATACCCTGACAGAATCTGTAAGATATGTACCATTCATAGTGTCTATAGTTGTGACCATAAAACTCAATTTTGGTCTCATCACTCCAAATAACTTTGCTCCAGTTTTGAGGCTTGTGTAGTTGCTGTTTGGCAACTACAAAACAACTACAGTAACTACAGTAACAGCTTTTTTCTGGCAACTTGACCACGCAGCCCATTTTTGTTCAAGTACCTCCTTATTGTTCATCTTGAAGCAGCCACATCCAACTTTCAGCTGAAGTTGCGTGTGGGTTTTTCTTTGCAATTTGAACAATTTTTCTGGCACTTGTGGTTTAAATCTTTGTTGGTCTAACCTTTAATTTTCCTCTTCTTTATCAGAGCTTGAACACTACTGATTGGCATTTTCAAATCTTTGGATATCTCTTTATATCCTTTTACTGGTTTATAAAGTTTAACTCCCTTTTCTCGTAGGTCCTTCGACAGTTCTTTTGCTTTCCTCATGGCTCAGTATCCAGTAAAGTCAGAGCAGCCCTGGATGAAATGTGCAGGGGTCTCTCAAGAGCTTAGCAACTCATTGACTATTTATACACGGACACTAATTACAATCAAACAAGTCACAGGTGTGGAAACTTACCCTTCACAGCCATTTAAACCTGTGTGTGTCAACTTGTATGTATATTACCAGGTCAAACATTCAAGGGTATGTAAACTTTTGATCAGGGCCATTTTGGTGATTTTAGTTATAATTATGATGTAAAAAGGGCAAAAATGGCTTCATCTGACCACTATCTCTAAATAAAACAAAAGTTTTCAGCATGATCGGTCATTTTCTCCAAAAAATGGCCAATATTTCACAAATTCTACCAGAGTATGTAAACTTATGAGCACAACTGTATATATATATTCAAATGTCATAGTACAAGTAGCAAAAATAATACTGATTTTAACCCCTTCAGACCCAGCATCCATTGCAATGGACGTCACATGTTTGGTGGGGTTTTTTTCTATGTCAATGTATGATTTACATAAATGTCTTCTGATTGGTTATTTAGTAGACTCTAACTAACCAATCAGATGCAAGTATGGCCCAACTAGTTGACATTTGAAAAAGTTAGATCAAACTGAAGGGAAGCATGGCTGCAGTAAGTAACTTTTACAACAGCATTATATATATTTTTAAACATTAATTTCAAAATTTGATGCGTTAAACATAATATTTAAGCATTGAAAATGTTATTTTAAGCATAAGCACAAAAAGTTTAGACACAGGATTTTTTTAAATGTCATTGTCCATTATAATGGACATCAGGTCTAAAAAGATGTAATCTGAGCAAGTCTATTTATATTATGAAAATTATGTTTTGACATAAAAAAAAACCAATGTGTTGGAATAGTATAAAAAGTTAATATTTGTCCAAAAAAACTTTCACATTCAGGGTGTGCAGTAATAGAAGTCCTGGAACTTCTGGCTGATGGAAATCTGTCAGAAATCGAGTCTTTGGATAGTGCAGTGCACTGCATTTCTCCATACTTCTCATTGTGAACGCACTTATGCACTCAAAATGTTAAGTGTAAGTACAGAAGTATGTGATTTGAGACACAGAGTAAGACTCAGACCTTCAGAGTCAGAATGGAAAGAGACAGAATCCGAGTTGTGGATGACTTCGATGTTCGCTATGTCAATTCTCCTTGATCAAGTACTTCAATAGACTTTTTCAGCTTTAAGACATAAAAGGCTCGTGTCCACCTTTCTCCACTGAGGTGCTGACCATCGCTCAAAATATCCACAACACATATTATCTATACATTTTCACTATTCTATCCAGTGTATATATAAGTAATATAATACATAACATAATAATGTATAATATAAATAATTTAAATGATTAATTAATAGACATATAGATAGACATGCAGGCAGACAGACAGGTAGTCAGACAGATATTTTTTTCTACTGATTTCAGGGACACAGTGATGAGGATGAGGTTGTAGCAACAGAGGTTCAGGATGAGGTAGCAGATGAGGATGATGAGGAAGACGAGACTGAACAGGAGGATGGACCACCATGTTTCGGATCTGACGATGACCGTTTCGCTAGCATTACTGGCAAGGCAGAAATCAAGTGGAGTCGTAATCCATTCAGCCCTGTAAACACTGCCTATGAGATTCCTTCATCTCAAACAACTACAGTACTCCCCTCATGAAACCACATGAGTACTTTGAAAAGTATATCTCAATGATGTGTTTGATCAGACAGCAGAGATGACCAACATGTATGCACTGCAGAATGCCACGAGCAGCTTCAGGTATGCTTCCCCACGAGAAATTAAAGCCTTAGTGGGCCTCCATTTGGCTATGGGAGTGATGACATTGCCTTGAGTTCAAATGTACTTGGACTCCACCATATCGGCTTCTTCAGAGATACATTGAGCATGTTGTCAATAACTCGGAGAGACCAGATGGAGACAAGGATGTCTTCTATAAAGTGCGCCCACTCTATGACTCCATTCGGAAGTGATGGTTGGAGCTCTCATTGGAGGAAAACTTGTGCATTAATGAAGAGATTGTGTCATCCAGAGGAGCACTCTCTGTGAAACAGTATGCGAAAGGAAAGCAAATCCATTGGGAGTGAAGTTTTTTCTTTCTCTGTGCTGAAAGTGTTCTTGCCTATGATTTCATCCTCTACCAAGGTGCAACTACTGAGTTCTTTGAACAGAGCAAGAAGCGAACATGGAGCTGTAGTGGTTCTTCACCTCAGCCACAGAATCTGCGACCCCAACCACAAGCTCTGCATGGATAATTACCTCATGACCTATAATGTGTTGGAGGTGCTGGCTGAGATGAAAATTCATGCAGCTGGAACAGCACGGGCCTTCTGCTTCACAAAACCTCCTCAGATGGATGACAAGGCGATGTCAATAGAGTAGAGGAGGAATTATGACCAGGTCACAAGCATCAATGGGAAAATTGCTCTGGTCAAGTGGTTTGACAACCGCCCTATCGCGCTGGCTCTAACTTTGTTGGGGTGGGAGACAGAGATCAAGTGGTGAGATGGGACAAGAGAGAGAAAGTGCACGTGACGAGACGCAGCACATGCTGGTGTTCAAACAGAGAATGTGCTTGACATCCTGCACCTCAGGTTGAATGTGGCAGAATTCAGCGGGTCAAGCACCCCAACCTCACCAGCTGAACAGGAGCAGCCACTGCTGGAACAAATCATAGAAAGATGCCCCTTGCCAGAGGTCCAGATGGACATTATGGACCACGTGCCCAACTATAATGACAAATTGGAAGGCACCAGATGTAAGCAGCCATTCTGCTCAGGGAAAACACAAGTGTATTGAAACAAATGCAAGGTGCACCTGTGTTTTGTGCCTCTCAGGAACTATTTCAAGGCTGCTCACCAAAAGTAGAATGAGAAAAATGAGCATATGATACTTCTGTTACTGTGGCCATTAGTCATTAGTTAGTTAGTCACTGTTAAAATATGGCATCTCTTCAGTCTTTTCCAGTTCTTTATAAGAAAACTACAAATATCAATAAAAATCTATTTGTGAGATTTCACAACTGTTCAGACCTGAAATAAAGAGTTGACTTTTGATTTTTTTTGTTTGAGCCTCATTTCTACATGTAATATGACTGAGAAAAAAGAAATAATTTTTCCCATGACTAAAATTATTCAGGTCCGAAGGGGTTAAAGTTATTACTATCAAAAGCAGCACTTGAAACACTGCTTCCCTCGGGGATGCACATTGCTAGCTCTTGATATTAGGAACTATTGGGGGTCTCCCTAATCCGCCATTGTAAAATAATTGCCTTGATGAAGTGAATGGAGTTGACACAAGTCTTTCTGTCTCAGTGGCTCTGAGTAGAAGCTACTTCTCCCATGCATAGCTCCTTCTTCCACAGGGGAAAATCATTTTCCACATTCCTCTTTTGATATATTTCCATGGTCTGTTTCACACAACTTCCTACTTTAGTCAGAAGTATGTTTTGAGACTTGGTCTTTGAAAGCAATGGAAGGGAATAAAGAAGGGGGAAAAAAGAAAATCTTCAATAACCAGGCAGCGACCACAGAAACTACTGATAAGAGTGGTAGTACAGTACATGGACTTCTATCGAGGTAAAGACAAAGACACAAAATCAAGACATAACGAATTCAAATGAGATGTACAAAAGGTTTGCAAATGTAAACATGTCACTCCTTTAAATGAATATTGTGTGGTAATTTGCTTAGAATTAAATGCATTTTCACAAATTGTAGTGCAAGACAACCTGTTAAAAAGTCAAGGCAAGTAAATATTTCACTGTATATATCTTGTGGTGTATTTACATCTATTTTTTCTGACAAGTGTCACTGAGTCCAGGCTCACTGAGACCATGAGAGCTGTTGATCCCTTTGAGAGCCTTCTTTGTCGACTCTTCTTGAACCCCATTCAACGGCAGTCATACTCATTGTCCTTGTGGCACATAGATGGGTATCAAAAACTAATTCAGTGAGTAACTCTTTAAAGCTCTTCTATTTTCACAGTCAGTATCCATGCATAGCTGACAGTATTGCAGGTATTTATCGCAATTTACCCTCATTTCTATATTCAGATTGTCTTTGTGCTTTCTTCAAGGTTGAGATTTGTCATTCACGGGGGCATCGATGGCTACAGCAGAAAGATAATGTACCTCTGTGCCTCTAACAACAATAGGCCTTCAACTGTTCAACAGACCTTGATGGGAGCTCTTAAGAAGTTCAGTTTACCACACTGTGTGAATGTCAGAGTAGAAAGATTCCAGCTTGAACATCCCCTGGACCCGTTGACCAGGTATCTATTTGTTGACTCATGCAGTCCCCTACTCAATTTCAATCACAGAATAGTCTAATTATTAATTGGCTAATTAGTAGCTATAGTAAATAGTTGATTCAGTTGTCAAGTCCTTAAAGCTGCATTGACTGAGATTCTTTACATTGCTACTACATGAAATAACAATGTGATATCTGAAGATATTGAATACAGACAATACATACAATACGGTGTCATGGTAGTCCAGTTGGTTGTTGGACCATCAACAGAGACACAGTTAATTCAACACTGTTCTCATTTTATCAGGCCGCCCAGAAGACCTGGGTAGTCGTGATAATGCTGAGATCCTTGTGGTTCAGGAGGAGTTTTGCCTATGCTCTCTACCACACATTTTATAATTGGAGCTGGTTCTATATGTTTTCACTTAATTTTTTCTCTCTCTCTCTGTCTCTCTCTCTTCTCCCAATTTGACATGTCCAATTCCCTGAGGCCCTGAGACAGAATGATTTTTAGAAAGTTGCAGACATAAATTGCAGCCATGTGAACTCCTCCATCTTGGGCCGCTGGAAGCTGTTGGCATCTCCAAGAACAACTTAAATCAGATGTCAAGCGTTTAGTACGTGTCGTGCATCATGGCTACTGTTAATGTTTTTGTAATCATACAGCACTTAGTCTATTGTACAAGTAGTAAGAGTAAGAGTGGCTTTTCTTGTATGATACAAGTTTGCTACTGACATAAAAAAGGAAGCATAATGCTCGCTCGTCCTTGACGTTCTATATAAATAACACCATTGGCAAACCACCCAATGTCACTACCATGATCCATTTTGCTTTCTGTGCAATCTAGTAAGCAACAACATGTCAAACTGCAAAAAGTAAATGAGCCACTGACAAGGAAGTAGAAACTATAAACACTGGAGAGAGGCGTTGTTACAGTGTCTCTGCTCGTTTTTGATGCGACTACCTGTTTTACCTTGTTTTGGCCGACTTTAGCAAGTAGCAGGCAGGTTCAATTAGTGTCATCAAAAATCTGGGATATGAACCGGCCTTTTATCAGTGAGAAGGATGAATCATTCCAAATTCTGCTGCTAAGCTATATTAATTCCTCATATTTCTCACTGATTTTCTTTAACATGCTAAACTAAAGCATGAAGAGGTTGTAGCCTAAGTTTTTACAGCTATAGCCAATCTCATTAAAATATTATATTAAGCTGCAGCTTGATTAAACACCATGCCAGTGGTGGGTAATTAATTACTGAGTTAAATGGCATTGTGAATAAGCAGTCACAATAGGCCCTTCTCACATTGCCATGGTAACAGCTAAAACGGTGCATTACAACTTCCTGTGGCAAGTATCTTTTTGTGAATTATTGACAAACCAATCTAACTAAAACAAAAATGTAATGGTTAATAGCCCTAGATATATAATGCAACAATTCTTTTTTGTTTGTTTGTTTTTTGTGGAGTGATTTAGTGAAGGCCATAGCTGGCAACAGGAAGTTGTAATGCACTAGTTTCTCAATGCAGAAACACTGAACAGCAGAACGTGAAAAAGGGCTTATTGCCAGAGATTGGGTTGTGTGCTAACATTAAGCCCTGTTTGTAAAAGATATATACTTATTGCAGCTGAAATCTACTTCTCTATTAAGCATTATCCTTAAGAGCACATTCAGAATCTGCATCTGTTATGTTTCTTTTTTAGAGAGGAGTTGTTTCAGCCAGTGTACACAGCCAGAGGATTGAGAGGCTTTGGCGTGATCTGTTGCAGTCAGTGGCTTATAATTACCACACCAGGAGCCCTGGATCCTGATGATGAGACCCACATATTGTGCCTGCATTATGTAACGCTGCCCAGGATCAACATGCACTTTAATGTCTTCAGGCAGACTTGGGACTGACATCGTATTTCTTCTCCAGGAAACAGCAGCTTTGGATCTCTGGGCAGTAAACAAGTGAAGAGCAACCAACTCACCCAGTATGATCTGCTTGAAATTTCATTTAGTTCTTGATAGCTAAACTTCCCTTTTACATGTTAAATGTGTTTTGCAAACTGTTAATGCCATTGTTTTTTGCATATTATTTTGTGATACAGTTTCTTTATCTGGTGTGTCACCAGGCCAGCCTCGCTGAATGGGGCATCGAATGGGAGGGACTTGTACCTGCCTCTGATCCTAACGACATTACCATGCCAGAACCCCCAATGCCATTAGCATGTTCTGTCAATGGACTGTTGAGAGACAATTTAGACCCCTTGGCAGGAAGCTCCTGTTTTGGGGAAGACGTTTACCTGGAAGCATTGAGGCTGGCTAATGCTCTTAGACTCTGATCATGCTGTTCATGTGGGCCTTTCTTGGTGCACCTACGTTCATTTCAAAATTTAAAAAATGAGCCAATAAGCCTTTGGCCAATAATCTGTCATGTCAATCCATCTTGTGCTGTGAGTTGTGTTAGCCACTTAGTTGTGACTTGTGGTGCAGTTTAGCAGGACTGAAAATGATTTGAATGGTTGAACTTTTGAGATTATGTAGAAATATATGCTATATGGACAATCATGTTAAATTATTATGTTGGATTGCATCATAGTTTGAAATGCAATATCAAATACATTTTAAATCAAGGTTCTATAGTAATTCCAAAATTTAACTTAGGGTGTTTGGTTTAGACTGGATGCATGCAACTCATAGAATGAGGAAGTATAATATTGATTGATTACCTGGCGCTGCCCAATGGTTACACAGGTAGTTACTTGAATTGAGCCAACTCCCCTGTTACGTTACAGTGTGTTGTGTGCATTAAATAAGTTAAACACCATTTCATAAGCAATTACATTTACTCACTTTACTGTAATTGAGCAGCTTTTTTGGGTACTTGTACTCAAGAGTATTTTTCAAAGTCAGTGATTTTACTCATGATGAAGTACTGCACCCCACTACATTTTAAATCACATCCATTACAGAGTGCACATTTTGTGGGTCTCATAAGCAACAGAAACTGAACAATTGAAAATTGACAAATTGTGGAGCCATTCACAGTGAACCGTCAGTCAGCAAAGAGAAGAGTAATAGTTTTCTTTTGTAAAAAGTAGCTTTTAGTCTGTGTACATTTTAACTGAGTTGCTTTTTAAAAACTTTTACTTAAGTAGATTTGTACACCAGTACTTTTACCTCTGCTTAGGTAAAATATTAGCAAGGTAACAGTATTTGTGCTTGAGTAGGACATTGTACCAGTCTTTCCACCACTGTTAATAAGTTTTGTCTGAGATGCTCCAGCAGCTGTGTTGGTTGT